>NW_025853087.1:471795-662178 GCF_002878395.1 Capsicum annuum | reverse complement strand
TATATAACCCAAAAATTACAAGGATATAACAAGCTAATAGCACTACCCAAAACCAACCCAAGCCTAGTAAAAATTTGTTTTGACTATGGATTATTAAACACCATATACACTCAAGACGAAGAGGAACTAACAGCTATGGAAGAATTACATAAGATATTCACCACCTACAAAAGGATAACAAAAGGAAATCTATTTTATATAAAGTGTTATACTGCACCAGCAGAGATATTATACGACGAAATAAAACCAGTTATACAAGTTGTAAAAATAGGACTAACCAGAGATATTATCATACCAGAAGATATTACACAGCAACAGGAGATACCCAGAATCGAGATACCCGATTTCTACGCAAATAAATGACTTATTGGACTAGCTATGATTATCCAAGAACTAGCAAATAATTATACTAATGGAAACCCAATATGGAGCTATTATTCGAGAGACCATCAAATGATTTATTCAAATTCAAAAGAGCTACGACAAGCAGATATGGAAGATGTTAGGCAATGAATAATGACATTACTTAACTCAAAAAAACAATCTACCGCAAGAGCAATTAAAAAAGGATTTATTTCAGACGGATTACTGACAAGATATTGTAAAATAATTGGACACAAATATCCAGATCATCAATGTTCAAGATGTAATGGAGAAGATAACATTATTCCAGAAGTACACCTAGAATAAAAATCAAGAAGATGAACATGCCAGCTGGAAAGATAAGATAAGGAGCAACAGATACGACGAAGACACCAATGGAAGAAAACAAGATATAAAATTATTTACGTAAAATTGTTAGCATTGTAAGTTTTTATTGTATAGACTTCTCTTAGCCTCTTAGCCTTTTTTAAAGGCTATGTCACTAAGTTTTTATTGTATAGACTTTTCTTTTTTAGACTCCTAGCCTTTTTGACTTTTCAAAAGGCTATGACACTTAGGATTATAGTCTTAGAAATTGAAGTATGTCAAATTGAAATTGGCCTACTTCATAAAGAGCTTAGTGATGCAAAAATAAAATTGAACAATTTTCAGGCATCCCCAAACCATAGTTTCATAAGATCAAACTCTTTCAAAAAATATTTGAGTTCCCAATCAGGGTCATTTAAATCATCTAAGATCTCCTTCCCCTCTCAAGGACCCATCTAATTTATCTGTGGATAGAAAGGGCACAAATCATATATTTTCAGGCATAAGCCTAAAAATGTATGGGTGTGGAAGCCCAAAGTAAGTACATATAACCCGCAAGGACCCAAGACCTCTTAGGTACCTAAGTAGAATTAATCTTCTTGTTTTGCAGATACATGTCCGCAATATCTATAAAAAAGAATTGATAGCGGAGGTTCCAGAAGTATAGCTGAAAAGAAAAAACGTCTCTTCTGTTCTAAAGAATGTAGATGAAAAAATAGTCAAATTTAGTGACAACACCAGAGACAATGTCACCAGAGTCGACTATACTCCTCTCAGAGTCGACTCTTGTATTTGAAACGATGAAATAGAGATAAAGATAGATTATCTGTAGGAGGACGCTAAACCCAATAAAATCTTTTGTCCCTATGATGAGGACAAAATCAAATATGAATTATCCTTATTAGTCTATGCCCTCAAATATTTGAAGCTACTTCATGTGTTTCCTTTCATGAAGAAATTTTTGTGAAAACAATCTCCAGAACTTGAAAATTTGTTTTTAGAACTTTCTTAAAGGGGGCAACTTTTGATACATTTCTAATCCTTTAAAAATTAATTATTTTTTTTACATGCTTTAACATTATTCTTGATAATTCTAACCTTTTCTTGTGAGAATTTTCCTATTCTAATGAAAGCTTCGATGCCTCAAACTCATGACCTAGCAAGGAACAAACTTTAGTTGACTCACCAATAACTGAAGCAGGATACACAACTCTTGGAAGTTGTTGTACTCAAATTCTCTGAATCTTGCATCAACTACTTGATTTTAATCTATCTTTTGAGATCACTCCAAAAATATATGATAATACTGTGCCAATAGTCTACCTAAATATTTTGTGTATTTAGGGAAAAGTACATTAGCTTTGAGTATTTTTCTGTTCATGATCTTGTAGAAAATTAGATCTTTTCAAAAATCTTGATTTCTCAAAAAAAAATTTGGTGTTAATAATTCATGAGTCATATTTTGGATACAAATCATTTTACTTAGTCCAACTTTATTTTTTACAAAATCATTACTAGAAGAAATATCTTGAAAAAGATTTAGTATTAATGACTCATGAGTCATACCTTTTGTCACAATATTTTTTTACCTAGTCCAGTTTTACCTATTTTACCAAAAAGTCTTCTTTTTAAAGGATGTCATCGTTAATTCATCATTTCCTATGACTCCTTTGCCTCCCCTCTCTCTTTCCCAAGTAGTTTCCTTTCACTTCACACCCCTTCTCCATTCCTATCCCTTCTAAATAGCTGCCTCTTCTAGATTCTCTTAACTGTCTTTCATTCTCTCTCTCTCCTTCTATAAAACTAACCCTCTCTCTTTCTCATGACAAAAACCCTCTCCATGGTTAACGTTTCTAGAATATCATTGATGGTCTCATTTCTCTTTCATAATCCTTTAATGGGTCCTCGTCTCAGTCTATTTTTCTCAAGAGATGAAGACCCCCTTCCAGCCCTATTTTCTCTCCAAAGAAACTCTGTCCAAATCCATCTAACTCTCTCACTCTAGAGAAGATGCACCAATTCTGGACAAACCTCTAAAAATAAAAGTTCTTCTCCTTCAAGAATTGCTCAATTGTTCCTAGACGTATCATCAATCTCAGCCTACTTAAAAATGCCTTTTGCAATATTGGGCACTTTTTCAAATTTCAAGATCTGTCCTTACTTTTTCGCCTCGGTGGGCTTCTAGTTTATGAAGACCTTGTTCACATATTTTATGCCAATCTTAGAATTTCCCCAGACAATGGTTAATTCGAGACTCTTGTACTAGGCACAAGAATTTACTTTAATAACTTTCCGTTTGAAAATGTTTTTGATACTAAAATTTTTGGTGTGGTCCCTTTTATGTGAAATAATAGGCCTGAGGACTTTAAAGTAGGTTTTAAGAAAGCCAAGAAATTTCTGTCTGACCCTGAATCCTTATCAACCAACTTTGGTCCTCTATCGTTATACTTTAAATTTTTCATTTTGGCCTATCTCATTGCTACTACTTTGATTCCGCAAAAAGGATCCCTAAGTAACATCACTTGTCGTGTTGTATTTATGATTTACGGTCTAGTCAAAAAGATAAAAATAAATTAGGCCACTTGGATATGCGAGTACATACTAGAGAGCAAAAGAAAAGTCAATGCATCTGCCAGTTTGCCGTACGAACTGCTTATCACACAAATTCGTTCGTTGTACTGCATCGATCTCTTTGTTTATCCCTTGTAGAAGTGACTGAAGCTTATGATTCAAGAACTTTCAGCAGTATTGGATATGTTTTGGTTGAAGATAATAGTGCAGGAAGGAGTCTGCCCGTAATAAGGCTGAGCCTCTAAAGATAACTAAACCTGTCTCTAATCCCTCTGTCTCTTTTGATGAAGGAAATTGAAGAAGTTAAGTAGTGGTTCAAAGCCATTGAGAAATGTATCAAGTAACTCCAAGAGTCTACCACCAAGATCTTAGACCTTGGAAAAAGTACAAGCTCTGACATAAGTGTAGTTCGACTAGGACATGATGGGCTCAAACAAGAAGGAATCAAGCTGTTCTCTTGAGTGATCTTATGCATGGAATCTTTGAAATCCCAAGTCTCTTCCTCGAATGACGATCTAGATTTATGTGTTCAAAACTCCTACTCTTTGTTTGTCAAAAATGTTGAAAAATCCTATGGCAAGTTCTTTCAAAACATGCATAACACTCTCACCTACTTTCTGGCGAAACAGTGAATTGTGAACTTTTTTATTCAAAAGAGGGTCCTGTTCTTTATGTTTATGGACTGTAAGATATTTTTATCGTACTATTTGAATATTTCTTTTTCTATGCCTAGTTAATAGATTATGACTATCCGTGGTTATCTACTGCTTCGGTTTATGTGTATTGTGTACTTCTCTATCTATGCGTACAATTTCTTTCTACTGCTATCCTTTTTGACTATGCCAAAAGGGGAGAAAGAAAGGAAGGAAAGCATAAAGACATGAAGGGAAGCACCCATCAGTTAGGGGAAACAAGTTGACCGTTGGCACACAAAGGTTAACTAAATATCCAAGAACCTTAGAACAACAAAGGTGCTCACAGGTCAAGGAAAACAAAGTCGACTTTCGATACACAAAGGTCGACTGATGCTTACAATTCAAGGGGAGCAAGATAACTGACAGGAAAGTCAATTAATGTTAACTCATGTTTGTCATTATCATAAAGAGAGAGATTATTAGCCTCTGAAGTCTTTATTTTAATGATGACATACTAACAAGTAGGTCTTTGCAGGATATTGAAGACTACTAATAAATAAAGCCAACTCTAGGAATGGAAGGACATCCATTAATATCATCACAACAGTATCCTCCATACTCGAACTAGGTATATATATCATTATAATCAGTAATACATATATACAGATATATAACAGGTACAGGGATTCAAGTCGTGGCTGGAAGAATGTATATCCGTAAGTCTTTTTCCCGAAATAATCTTCGGGACTAAATCATTATAAAAGTATAGATAGTGTCAAAATATCCCACGACCAAAGTAAGTGATAGGGTCAATTCATAAAGATGACCTATGATTGTTAACCTAACCATTTCTTCACATAATCATTATTCATTAAATATCAAATATCTAAAACCTAGTCAAGATTCACCACTAGAACCATAATCTCCAGTTAACAAATGTTCATTTCTAACCATCATAATCTCACTAGTCACCATCTAGAAAAGACCACAAACCATCATTTAAACACTTTTTTTATCTATCAACTAACACCTTTTATTATCTAGTATCATTAATACACAAATCCTCATTTAAAAATTAATAAATATCATAAACTTAGTCATCAATAGCAACTAATCTTCACCAAAACCAACCTTGACATCACCATTAGCCACATATCATCCATACTCACTAGCTACCATGTTTCAAATAGATAAGGTTCATTAACTAATACATCAGATATCTAGCCATCAAGTACTATGGTCACTTAATAGACTACTAACTCCCACATAGACTTAACCTTATTTAGAAAGAACATTCATAAGATCGTATTTCAGCTGGAATCACATCAATCACAGATATAATAATCAAGAATGTATCGAATCCATGCATGGCATCACTAGTATTCAATCAAAGCAAAAATAAGAGTCATACTACATCTTTCTCCATCCCATACCGAAGAGATGTGTACATAAACATACATATATATATATATATCTATATCTATATTCTACAACCATATCCTTTACAAGGATAAGTACTTTTTGGATAGCTAATCAATATAAAAAACATGGCCTTTGGCCTAATAACGTGTCAGAAATAATCTTAACATCATAATCAAGGCCTTAGGCCTGTATACATATCCAAAACTTGTATCGATAAACATATTACAAATCATAGCATATCTATAATCATCTCACATATAAGAGGCATAATATCAATAAGCATATAATTATCTCATATCTAGGGGCATAATATTAATAAACATATAATCATCTCACATCTAGGAGGCATATATAGAAAAAATAATAATTATCTCACATCTAGGAGGCATAATATCAATAAGCATATAATCATCTCACATCTAGGAGACATAATAGTAATAAGAATCTAATCATAAATCTAGGAGGTATAATATCAATATGTATTTAATCAAACCATATCTGGGTGGCGTAATGTCAATAAGCATATAATCCTCTTATATCTAAAGGTCATACATCATGACTATGAGGAATGTCAACTTTCCAGACAAATATCATATCTAAGAGAAATATCATCTCGAACTAATAGGAAAATCATCTCTAAGGACCCAACATTATGTCTAAGAGAAAATAGCATCTCTATAGGCCTAATAACATGTCTAAAATGAAACAACATCTCTATAGTTCTAGCATCATGTCTAAGAGGAAATAGCATTTCTATAGGCCCAACATCATGTCCAAGAGAAAATAACATCTCCATAGTCCAAAATATCATTATCCAGGAAAAAATACATCATTATTCAATAAGCCATGAAGTAACCTTATAGTAAGGTTTAATAACCTTAACTATGTCTAACATCGGCAACTAAGTCCACAAGGCTAACACAAGTCTTGGCTAAATGGGCAGGACAATTCCACTTCTAATCCTTAATTTCCATAATTATACATACTATGTGTAAACTAGGCTAATGTATCTATTTCAACTTCTAAATGTCAAGTAAGCCATGACAAATTCTAAGATAGGAACTTGGCTAGAAACATGGGCATTTCTGTTAATTCTGCCCCAAATTACAGTGTCAAGATCACTAGAATATCCCAACTAAGGTTAATCATACTAACCATGATTCCAACACTTAAACAACATCCCAAATCTAACATCATGCCATATTCGTGCTACGAATTAACCCAAACTAGGGAGAAGGCCATCAAGTCCAAAAAGGGTATTAAACAATTCAACATACGGGTCAAAATCCCCATCAAATTCCCAAACTTCAAAATTCAATACTAAGTTATTCTATCTAGAATCAATCTTAACATTCATATTCACACATAACATATATCACACATTATATATGAAGAATAGTAGACAGAAGCCTATCTCAAAGTCGAACTACAAAACATTCCACTATTCACTAAAATTTGAACTTTATTCCACAAGCCCAAAATGCCAACACACAATTAAAATAGTAATCTACTCATCAATACAAATCTAGCGATACCCATATTGCACTATTGTTCTACGGGATAGAAAACCACACCAAAAACCCTAAGTGGATCCCACTTAAAGAAAATGCATTTCCAAGGTAAACCCAATTGTCATACATGAACAAGGAATCACAACCCTTAAGAAATGTGTTAAAACAAAGCAAATTTTAGGCTAAAATCAAGCTCGAAGCTAAATTGGGATTTTGGGTCAAAAATAAAGAAATTCATCAATAAAGTGATGTAATATTACCTTAATCTTGGTGAAAATCATGATAAAAAATGTTAATAAAGCTACCAAGATACCCACAAGTCTCAATTTTGAGTTATTACGCTTATGTAAGGTTTCTAGGTCCCAAAAATAACTCAAAAATGGCCAAAATGTGACCTATAAGGTCCTTAAATATCCCTTCCAACTTTGGAGATGCCACAATCTCCACCTAGGGGTTGCTATCTCGATAACATGATCGTCATACAATTTCCTGTGATCGCAGTTGCTCCTCTAGGCTCTAGATGACAGCAAAATCAACATATTGATTTTTACCCTTAGAACTCATTCAGAATCCAAAGAACATGATAAAATAGTTAATTTTGAGTGAAAACCATATTTTAAATCCATTAGAATCATCAAAAGCATCATCTAACATCGTTTATACCTATAGTTTTATTTTTGTAATAAAATCCTCTCAATAGTTTGAAATAAGTCTGGAAGCCTTAGGACCTTAATCAAGGGTCTCCTTAGCCTAAAATCAACATTTCGAATGTAATGGAAAAGTTGGATATTCTATCCGAGGTTGTTTTAATAAAATGTGGGTCCCACATCATATTTCAATTCTTTAACTTTCTGACCAATAGGTCAAAATAAGCTTGGGTGCATTGGGAACCAAACCAAAGGTCTAACTAGCCTAAAATCAATATTATTGATCTATTGGAGCAGTTAGAATTTTTGTTCAATAGATTTTTGTTAAAGTTTTTGCTCGGTGGCAATTTAGAACCAGTGAAGACTTCAAAATAGAGAATTGGCTCTAATCATCAAACTAACTACCTAGTAATAGAACCGTCGGTCCCACAAAGTCATAAATAACTTGGGGAAGCTATAAAGAAGCTCAAATGTCAGGAATAAGTGGAAAATATGGAAAATAACTGAAACGGTCATTATAGGTAGATTTACCTAGGTATAGCAAAGAATATAAATAGAGTGTTATATATTTCTTAGATTTTTCTTACACTTATAGAGATCCTCAAGGAGAATAAATTTAGTGCCAAAGTGATAGGTGTTGTAACATCTATCAAACTCAAACAGATGTAGTGTATAATCATCTAATAAACCATGAAATTATTGAAGGTTATCATAGATATATCAATCACGGGGAATGGGAAATCTATTTGAATGTGGACAATCATATGGATGACTCAAATGATGATATTGTAAGGTTATTGAATGGTCAATTTAGACATGTGTCACAAGATGAAGGAGTTTATGAAGGTCCAAATAAAGTTTCCAAGAAATTCAACAACTTAATTGATGAGGCACGCCAAGAGCTATATTCTAGTTATATCTCTAGATTATTATTCACAATTTGTTTATACTTGTTAAAGTGTCTGCATAGATGGAGAAATAAATCATTTACTTTTATTTTAGAATTATTAAAAGAGTTAATGCTAGAGTTAAACATTCCTCCATCCTACAATAAAGACAAGTCTATGGTCAAGTATCTTGATCTTGATTATGAGAAAATTCATGCTTGTCCTAATGATTGTATGTTGTTTAGGAATGACCATAAGGATAATTAATCATGTCATGTTTGTGGAGATTCTCTATATATTAAACCTCCTGAAGTGGATTGTGAGGTTGTTAAGCCTTCTAAAAAACCTCATTGTGTTCCAGAATTTTTTGAGATATTTTCCATTAGTTCCTAGACTTAAAAACCTATTTATGTGTTCAATGACAACAGATTCATTGAGGTGGCATGACGAGGAGTGTTCTAAAGATGGAAGTTAAGGAATCCCACTGATGGATAAACATGGAAATATTTTGATAGCTTGTGTCTAGATTTTGCACTAGGTTCTAGTAATTTAAGAGTTGGCTTATCAACTGATGTATTCAGTCCATTTCAGATCATGATTATATCTCATAGCACATGTCCAATTATGATGACGGTGTATAATTTGTTGCCTTGGATGTTTATGAAACAGAGAATTCTATGCTTTACTTACTTATTCCTAGGCCTCGTTCACCTGGAAATTACATTGATATTTATTTATAGCCATTGATTGATAAGTTAAATTTATTGTGGCAAACTGGTGTTGAAACATATGATGCTTCAAGAAATCAAACCGTCCAAATGAGAGCAACTCTTTTGTGGACAATCAGTGACTTTTCTGCCAAAGCTATATTATTTAGTTGGAGTACAAAAGGAATGTTGGCTTGTCCTTATTGTAATTATATTAGTAGTTCTTGTTATTGTAAACATAGTAGAAATATGTGCTATATGGATCATCGTGTTTTTCCACCCATGGATCATCCGTGGAGATCTAATAAAAGATCTTTCAATGGAAAAACTGAATATTGAATTCCTCTGTATTTTTTAAAGGGAACTAATGTTTTTAAAATCTTAAAAAACATGAACAATGTGTTTTGGTAAAAGATAAAGAGATTAAATGATGGCATTCCATTTACCATTCATGCAATGCAAGAGTTTTAAGAATAGTTAAAGTATGTAACAAAATTATTTTTATTGACAATTTCACAAATAGGTTGAGGGCATGCCATTATCAAATCTAAAATCATCCATTTTTGGGGTTCAACCATGAATCCTTAATTAAATAACCATCTCCATTCACCTACATGTGCAAAACCATAATTAAAAACAAGGAAAAAAATAATAAAACCATGAAGAACAATATCCATCCATGAACAACCAAAACTCCCAGCCTTTATTTCAAAATCATAACAACACCATGAAAATCACACATTAAAATATATCCCTTTAGTAAAATAAAAATTAGGGAAGATTCACATGCCTTAGACACCAATAAGTACGGAGAAAAACCACCCTTGAAAGCCTTTACTAATTATCTTGATGAAATTCTAGCCTTTTTCTTAAAAGGGAGATTGAGAGAGATTTTAAGAGTTCTTGATTGGGAATAATAGGTTAATGAAGTCCCAATAGATTTTTAAGTTGTGGCCTCAAAGAGAGTTAAAATGGGAAATGTCCAGAATTCCCCCAACTTAAAACTGTAGAAATATCTCAAGTGCTTATGTGTAATACCCCGTAAGATCCTAGCTCAATTTAGCTCACGATTGCATGTTAAAGAGAGGTCCAAGACTTATAAATTTCACTAAGTGTTGGGACTTAGTCATTTCCAAGGTCCCTAAACTTCATGATTTTATTTTCGATCTCCTCGACCTCAAAATATCGATTTTTAAGTTGATTCATGATCAGGATAGTTAAAAGTACATCTCGAGTGAGTTTTAGAATTTTTGGATGAGAGTAAGGGCATGTTAAGGTATACAAATTAGTAGAAGAACCAGGATGAGCCCACGACACCCCCTCCAGTGCACTGCACCAGAACCTGCGATGCACTCTCTCTCACCCATCCAGCTTTTTATTTCTCTATAGTTAAGGGCATTTGGGTTATTTCACTTCACCTAATCAGTCCATAACACAAAATTTATCTCCCTAAAGAGCATTATTTTCCCTTTCAATCACAAATCCTCTCAAAAGAAGCCTCCCTTTTCTTAAGAACAAACCCTAACTATTCTCAAGAAATCAACGAATTCAGACCTCAAGAAATTCCCAAGAATATTCACAAATTTATCTAGTGAGGTATGTGTGATGTCATTCATGGGTTCCTTTCACCTATCGAGTTCAAGAATTCTTTTGGTTTTAAATTATGAGTTTTCCATGTTTAAGTTGAAATATCTCCATAAATCTCTTGTGAATTCAATTACAAGTTATGTTTATAAGTCTTTTCCAAGTGGGATAAGACATTACATGTTTTAAATGTTGTAATCTTCACGTTAAATCCCTAAGTTATGATTTTAGTCTTGTAATCATGTTATTCTTGCATGCCTTACTCATTCTCATGCTTAAGTTCATGACTCTCATGTGTTTGATAGAATGCCTAAGAGTTGGATTTTGAGCGATAATCCCCTACTATGGTTTTAATGCTTTTACATGACAAAATTGTTAATTATATTTAGTGTTGGTTGGTCATGAACACCTGATACCTATGTGATTTATATAAATTTAGTATTTTAATTACTCAAATAATTAATCAATAACTCTTATCAGTATATTTGCATGTTTATTATCATGATGAGCATTATCAGTCATGTCACAATGTTCAGTCTAGGTCAGTCTATCCTAGTATTAGTGTCAATTTAGTTGGGAGTAGGATTTTGCATCGAGCAAACTCAGGGATGAGAGCTCACCTAACAATAGAGGGTGTCGTCCTTTGTAGAAATCCTTGAGTTCCAAAACTATATAGCCAACATAGATTAGAGATGGTTACCTTCCAATTGAGGGTTGACTAAGTATCTACCTGTTAGTTGAGGGTGACACATATCTTATTAGAGCACCTGTCAGTTGAGGGTGACTCATTAGTCCTTCGAGACACCAGTTTAGTGGATCCACATAGCCTGTGTTACTACTCGTGGCATTGTGCTGATACCCTTCTAATTTGGGTTACAGGTTGGACACCGATTGACTCAGATTGAGGCATGTCGGTTATATGATACCTCCCATAGTCTTAGTACAGTACTTTAGTGTAGTCTCTATTTAGGTTTTCTTAACCAAGTGTTCAGACCTTTAGTTATTCAGTTATACAGTTTACAATCTTTTAGATTTTAGACTCATATCAGATTATAGATTTATGCCTGGTCTTGCATTCTTAGATGTTATAGTTTTCATGCGTTTATGTTCAGTTATCTTACGCTATTCAATTATTCCTTATTTCATATGTACAATACCCCATGTATATCATCCCGTCCTCATCTCATATACTAGTACATTCAAATTACTAACCTCATACTTTTATTTGCGTATGATGTCTTATATAATAGGCTCAGACACATTGTTTCCCAACCACAATTACATAGTTTAGCATAATCCAACAGCTATAGTGGTGAGTCCTTATCTATTGAGGACATATTATGTTTATTCAGTTAATTTAGTATTTTATTTTGTTCAGTTAATCAGAGTTAGTTAGGGGTTTGTCCCATCAACTCCTCAGTTAGTTTAGAGGATTTCAGACGTTTAGATAGTCAATTAGGTAGTCAGTCAGTTACATTCAGTTTTTATCAAATGTTTTAGGATTATGATTTATTTGGTATTTTAGTATTCATATTTATATTTTCTTTCTCTATTTATCTTCTGCATATGTGTTATGTTTATATTTTATTTAGTGCTTACAGCAGGTACCAGTTTATGGGTTAGCTTGTAGTCACTTATGACCGTAACCACTATTATCGTGACTACGAGGTATACTGGGGTAGTGAAAATAATTAGTATCACAGCCCAGAGTTTTAAAGTATCCTAGGGAGTCTGAAATTTGCATTAAGTAGAGTCTTGTGCATGGGTGTGAACTGTGCCACACTTATAGACAAGAGTCCATAAAATATCTTAGGAAAAGTTTCCCTTCTTTCAGTATTCATGTCATGCGATTGAGTATGAGCTTTATTTAAAATCTCTGTCTAACCCATCCATTATTTTGTTTACAAAAAATGCCTCCTAAAAAAAATAACGAAAGAAGGAACTTGAATTAGCCCGCACCATCATCTGTTCAGGAAGATCCCCAAATTTAAAATGTTTCTCATGCTGAGTTCAGAGCTTCTTTTGCTACCTTATATCATTCGGTAGATGCTCAGACAATTAGTATTTTGCTTCCCCAGCCAATCCAGTGGAAAACATAGCTACGGTCAGGACTCATGATTTCACCTGAATAAATCCCTTTTTTTGTGATCCGAGTCTGAGGAGAATCCGCAGAAGTTTCTTGATATGGTTTAGAAAGTGATAGATGTTATGGGTGTTACTTCGAGTGAGAGTGTGGAGTTGGATTCATATTAGTTGCAGGATGTAGCTCACACCTGGTATGAGTAGTAAAAGGCAGATTGTGGTGTTGAGGCAGGGTCTGTTGAGTGGGAGGAGTTTTCCATGGCCTTCTTAGATAGGTTCTTCTAATTAGAGTTGATGAGAGCTAAGTTACATGAGTTCATCAACTTTAAGAAGGGTAGTATGAGTGTGAAGGAGTACTCACTTAAGTTTACTCAGTTAGTGAGGTATGCTCCTAATGTGGTGGCTAAAAATAGGTCTAGAATGAGTAAGTACATGTCTAGTGTATCTGATAGTGTAGTCAAGGAGTGTAGGACCACAATGTTGATTAAGGAGATGGATTTATCTAGACTTATAGTTCATTCTCAGCAGATTGAGGAAGAGAAGCTTAAGGAGAAAGAAAGAGAGAATAAGAAGGCTAGAATAGGTAGTTTTAACTTTTCTCAGCCGAGGTCAAAAGGTGGTAACCATTCCCAGTTCCATTAGAAGTATTCATCCCTAGCCCTATTTTTAACTAGAGCACCAATGCCTAAGTTCAGGAAAGATAGTTAGGATAGAGAGCCAGGCTCTAAGTCCTAGGGTAGCATGAGTAGTATTTGTACTAACCTTCTTTGTGGGAAGTGTGGTAGGAATCATCAGAATGTGTGTAGAGTTGACAATGATGTGTGTTTTGGATGTGGAAATCTAGGTCAAAAAGTTAAACACTGCCCAAAGGCCAGCTAGCAGGGTTAGTCTAATCATCCTCCAGTTCTAGCAGGTCACCCGACTCAGCAGGGTGCTGCTTCTAGTGCAATTAGTGGGCAATGTCAAAATAGGTTGTATGCCCTCATGACTTAACAAGATAACGAGCGTTCTCCTAATGTGGTTATTGGTACGTCGCAAGTCTTTCATCTCTATGTTTATGCTTTATTAGATCGCGGAGCTTCACTCTCCTTTATAACTTTTTATATAGTGGTCGATTTTGGTGTCAGTCCCGAATCTTTAGCAGAACCCTTCTTAGTGTCTACTCTAGTTGGTGTCTCTATTGTAGCCTGGTAGGTATTTAGGAATTTCCCGATCACTGTCTCCCAGAAAGTTACCTCAATAGACTGCGTGGAGTTAGAAATAACTGATTTTAGCATCATTCTTAGCATAGATTGGCTCCACTCATGTTATGCCTTAGTTGATTGCAGAAATAGAGTTGTTTAGTTGCAGTTTCCCAATGAACCAGTTATTTGATGGAGGGGTAGTACTTCAGTGCTTAGGGGTCAAATTATTTCTTATCTTATGGCAAGAAAAATTATATCTAAGGGGTGCATGTATCATCTTGTTTGAGTTAAAGACTCTAGTTCTGAGACTCCCAGTCTTGAGTTAGTTTCAGTAGTAAGGGAATTTCCAAATGTGTTCCCTTAAATCCTTCCCAAATTTTCTCGTAAAAGGGAAATTAACTTTGGATAAATCTTCTTCTGGATACCTAGCCTATCTCTATTCCACCTTCCAAAATAGATCCAGCTGAGCTTAAGGAGTTGAAAGAACAGTTGAAAGATCTCTTAGACAAGGGTTTTCTAATTTGGCTATCATCAACTCAGAGTCAGAGAATGCGACAGTATGAAGATAGCCTTTAGAACTCGATATGGTCACTTCAAATTCTTAGTTATGTCTTTTGGACTAATGAATTCCCCTACAGCTTTCATGAACTTGATGAACAGGGTGTTCAAGCAGTACTTGAACATATTCTTCATAGTCTTCATTGATGATATTCTTGTTTATTCCTGTAGTGAAAATGATCATACAGACCATCTCAGAATTATATTACAGACCCTTAGAGCTGATCAGTTGTTCGCCAAATTCAGTAAGTACGAATTTTGGCTAAGATCCATAGCTTTTCTAGGCCATATTATTTTTGGTGATGGCACTATATTTGACCCTCAAAAGACCGAAGTAGTGAGGAACTATCCCAGACATATCTCTCCATCATATATCAGGAGTTTCTTGGGTTTTGCTGGCTATAATAGATGGTTTTTTAAAGGGTTTTCTTCTATTGTGTCCCCAGGTGTCGAATAATTCAGAAGATATTCAAGTTTTAGTGTTCAAATTTTTATGAAAAAAGTTTTTAGGAGTTGAAAACTCGACTAACATCCACTTCAGTGTTGACCTTGACAAAATGGATTAATGGTTTACTGTGATGCTTCTAGAGTTAGTCTTGGTTGTGTGTTGATGTAGAGAGAAAATGTCATAGCCTTTGCCTCTAGAAAACTTAAGCCCCATGAAAATAATTACCCTACCCATGATTTCGAGTTGGTAGCTATGGTTTTTTCCTTGAAAATTTGGAAGAATTACCTTAATGGGTTTTATGTTGATGTGTTCATAGATCACAAAATTTTTCAGTATGTGTTCTCGCAAAAAGATTTGAATCTTTGTCAGAGAAGGTGGCTTGAGTTGGTTAAAGATTACCATATGCGTGTGTTGTATCATCTGAGCAAGGCCAATATAGTGGAAAATTCCCTCAGCAGGTTGTCTATAGGTAGTGTTTGTCATGTTGAGTAGGATAAAAAGTTAGTCAGTGAGGATCATCAGCTTGCTTGATTAGGTTTCCAATTGGTTGATTTCGCAAAAGGCAGTGTATAGGTTTAGTATAGTTTGGAATCTTCATTTGTTGCCGAAATAAAAGAAAAGTAAGACAGGGACCCTAGTTTGGTTAAGTTGAAGGAGGCAGTTAGAGATCAAAAGGTGCAGGTTTTCTTCCAAGGGGGAGATGAAGTACTTCGTTGTCAGGGTAGATTATGTGTTCCAATTGTTGATTACTTTAGACAACAAATACTTGCAGAATGCATGGTGTGTGATACTTTATTCATCCAGGAGCCACTACGATGTACCGTTACTTGAGAAAAATCTATTGGTGGAGTGGTATGTAGAGGGATATTGTAGAGTTTGTATCTATGTGTTTAAATTGTTAGCCGGTTAAAGTTGACCACCAAAGTCCTAGTGGCACGTTGCAGGAGTTCAGTATCCCCACTTGGAAGTGAGAAGTGGTGAAAATGGATTTTTTGACAGGTTTACCTCACATGCGTCATCAACATGATTTGATATGGATTATTGTAGACAGAATAACCAAATCAGCTTATTTCCTGATAGTTCATACTTTTTACTCAGCTGAGGATTATGCCAGGCTCTACCTTAGGGAGTTGGTTAGGTTGCATGGGATTTCGTTGTCTATAATATCAGATAGAGGTACTCAGTTTACCTCTCACTTTTAGAAGGTCTTTCAGAAAGGACTTGGTACCTAAGTTTTTCTCAGTATAACTTTTCATCCTCAGAAAGATGGTCAGGCAGAGAGGACCATTCAAACTTAGATGACATGTTGAGAGAATGTGTTATTAGATTTAGAGGTAGTTGAGATGGTCACTTACCTTTTGTTGAGTTTTCCTATTACAACAGTTATCACTCAAGTATTCAGATGTCTTCGTTTGAGGCTCTTTATAAAAGGAGATGTATATCTCCTATTGGTTGGTTTGAGGTAGGTGAAGCTTCTTTGATAGGGCCAAATGCAGTATTTGATGCAATGGAGAAAGTTTAGTTAATTCGGGAGAGACTGAAGACATCCTAAAGCCACCAAAAATCTTATGTAGATGTGAGGAGAAGGGATGTTGAGTTTGAGGTTGGTGATTTAGTTTACCTAAAAATCTCGCCAATAAAGGGAATAAAGAGATTTGGCAAGAAGGGGAGGCTCAGTCCTCGTCATGTTGGCCTATATAAGTTTTTGACTCATTTTTGGAAGGTAGCTTATGAGCTAGAGTTGCCTGCAGATTTGGCGTTAGTGCGCCCGGTGTTCCACATTTCCCTGTTGAAGAAGTGTATTGGTGACTCAACTGTAGTTGTTTCATTAGAAAGCATGGATATTTAGGGTAATCTTTCTTATGAAAAAATCCCAGTTGAGGGTCTTTATCATCAAATTTGTAGACTAAGGAAAAAAGATGTTCCCTTGGTCAAGGTTCTTTGGCGGAATCAGTCCGTTGAGGGAGACACTTGGGAAGCAGAAGCAAATATGCGAACCAAGTACCCTCGTATTTTCTCCATGAACTCAGATTCAACTTAAGGTAATGATTTTCCTCAAATTGACTCTTTTTTGTTCTTAGTTTCAATTGCGTAATCCATTTCATGTCATTGCATACATTTAGTTTATGTATCATGTTTCAGACTTAGTTATGTGATCATGTTTTTAGTCAGGTATACTTAGCATATAGTCTTAGTTACTTCAATACTCTCTGCTAAACTAGCCTCATTCGAGGATAAATATTCCTAAGGGGGAGATAGTGTAATAGCCTCGTAAGATCCTAGCTTAAATCAGCTCATGATTGCATGTTAAAGAGGGATACAAGTTTTAGAAATTGTACTAAGTGTTGGGACTTAGTCATTTCCAAGGCCTCTAAACTTTGATGATTTTATTTTTGACCTTCCCAACCTCAAAACGTTGATTTTAAGTTGATTCATGATCGGGGTAGTTTAAAGTACATCTCGAGTGAGTTTTTGAATTTTCGAATGAGCGTAAGGGCATTTTTAGGAATCCAAAATAGTAGCAACACCAGGATGAGACCGTGGGACTCCCTCCAGTGTACCGCTCTGGAGCCCACAATTCTCCATCTAGTGCACTGCATCAGAGCCCGCGGGGCACCCTTTCTTACCCATCTAGCTTTTTGTTCTTCGATAATTCAGGGCATTAGGGTTATTTCCCTTCAACCAATCAATCTACAACACAAATTTTTGCTCCTCAAAGAGCATTATTTGCTCTTTTAGTCATAAATTCTATCAAAAGAAGCCTCCCTTTCCTAAAGAACAAACCCTAACCCATTCTTAAGCAATCAACGAGTTTAAGATTCAAACCTCAAGAAATTCCCAAGAATCTTCACGAATTTATCTAGTGAGGTATGTGTGATGTTCATTCATGGGTTCCTTTCCCCCATGCAGTCCAATAATCCCTTTTTGGTTTTAAATTATGAGTTTTTCATGTTTAAGTTGAAATATCTCCATGACTCTCTTGTGAATTCAATTACAAGTTATGTTTATAAGTGTTTTCCAAGTAGGATGAGCCATTACATGTTTTAAATACTGTAATCTTCACGTTAAATCCCTAAGTTATTAATTTACTCTTGTAATCATGTTATTCTCGCAAGCTTTACTTATTCCCATGCTTAAGTTCATGTCTCTCATGTGTTTGATAGGATGCCTAAGTGTTGGATTTTGAGAAATAATCCTCTACTATGGTTCTAAAGATTTTATATGACATAATTGTTAATTCCATTCAGTGTTGGTGGGTTGTGAACACCAATACCTATGTGATTTACATGAATTTAGCTTTTCAATTACTTAGACAGTTAATCCATGACTCTTATTAGTATACTCACACATTTATATCATGATGATCTGTATCAGTTATGTAACAATGCTCAGTCTATCCTAGTATCAGTGTCAGTTCAGTTGGGAGTAGATTTAGCACCAAGCAAACTCAGGGATAAGGGCTCACCTGACAGTAGAGGGTGTGACCTTTAGTAGCAATCCCTGAGTTCCAAAACTACGTAAGCAGCATATGTTAGAGATGTCTACCTGCTTATTGAGGGTTGACTAAGTGTCAACCTGCTAGTTTAGGGTTACACATATCTCATTAGATCATCTGTCAATTGAGGGTGAGTCATTAGTCCTTTGGGACACCAGTTTAGTGGATCCACACAGCCTGTGTTTGTACCCATGGTACGGTACTGACACTCTTCTATCTAGGTTTATAGGTTGGACACTGATTAGCTCAGATTGGGGCATGTCAGTTACATGATACCTCCCACAGTCTTAGTATGGTACTTCAGTGTAGTCTCAGTTTATGTTTTCTCAATCAAGTGTTTAGACCTTCAGTTATTCAGTTATACAGTTTACAGTCTTTTATATTTAAGACTCATATCAGATTATAGATTTATGCTTGGTCTTGCATTCTCAGATGTTATAGTTTTCATGCATTCATGTTCAATTATCTCATGCTATTCAGTTAGTCCTTATTTCTTATGCACAGTACCCGATGTATATATCAGCCTGACCTCATCTTATATCTCAATACATTCAAAGTACTGACTACATACTCTTCTTTGTGCTATGAAGTCTTATATCATAGGTTCGGACACACAGTTTCCCAATCACAGTTAGACATTCAGTGTAATCCAGCATCCGTAGTGGTGAATTCTCATCCATCGAGAACATATTATGTTTATTTAGTTAATTTAGTATTTCATTTTGTTTAGTCAGTCGGAGTTAGTTGGGGGTCTATCCCATCAAATTCTCAATCAGTTTAGAGGCTTTCGGACATTCAGACGTTCAGTTAGGAAGTTAGTCAGTTACATTCAGTTTTTATCAAATGTTTCATACTTATGATTTAGTCAGTATCTTAGTATTCAGATTTATATTTTCTTTCTCTGTTTATCTTCCGCACATTTGTTATGTTCATATTTTATTCAGTGCTCAGAACAGGTACCAGCTCATGGGTTAGCTTGTGGTCACTTATGGCCGTAAGAACCGTTGTCACTACTAGGGGGTAGCCTCGGGTTGTAACATTATGAGTCGACCCTCGTGACTCCTGACCACAACATATGACTCGTATACTTTAGTCGTCACCAAGACAGTGAGTTGGACACCCACATACTGTCCACCTTACGACCCCATAGACCCACTCGTTACCAGACTATATATCTTGTATGGTCTAGTTGTACTGAGAAAGAACCCAAACGGATTGCACATTAGACTACATATGACTCAACCTTACCATCCGTAACCTATCCTCACGGCCCTTAGTAAGCCACTTGTACTCAAAGCAACTCAAGTTACCAAGTTACTGATTTGATTAAAGGACCGTCCTAATGACCCGTTACCACTACCAACGACTCGTACCACCAAGTCGTTACCATAACAAAATCCCAACCACCACCCACTAGATATCTCACGACTAGGATTACCTGACCCGTACCCATACCATATGACTCGTATAGTGAGTTGTTACTAGGACAGCGAGCTCAAAGCTTAGGAAATTTGCAAGGGCCAAAATCTAGGGTGTTTCAATTTTCCCATGCCTGGATTACTCCTCCCTAATGACAAAATAAGGCATTGACTGGCATGATTAAACCCCCAAACATCTCTATACTTACCTTTAAGACAGAAAGTAGATTACCAAGGAATTCGTAATCTACTCTTACTTTTAAGACAAAAAGCAAAGATGTTATTATCAACACATACCTTAAGAACTATTTTTTGGGACGAGAAATAGGAACGGATACTTGGACTTTATGTCCTCTTTAGCTTCCCAAGAAGCTCTTCTACCCTATGGTTTCTCCATAGAACCTTTACCAAAGCTACGTCCTTGGTCCGTAACCGATGAACCTGCCGATCCAAACATTCCATGGGGACCGCTTCATAAGACAGGGAATCTGAAAACCAATACCCTTGATAGGCACAATTTTTGATGAATCATCCACACACTTCCTCAACATAGAAACATGGAACATCGAGTGAATGGAGCTCAAACTAGAGGGCAGCTCCAACTCATATTCAATATTTCCAACCCTTCTCAATACCAAGTATGGACCAACATATCGGCGACTAAGCTTTCCTTTCTTCCCAAACCGCATTACTCCCTTCACGGGAGACACCTTCAAGAACACCCTACCCTTAACCTTAAACTCTAACTTCCTACGCATCACATCCGCATAGAATTTTTGGTAACTTTAGGCTGCTTTAAGCCTATCTCAAATCACCTTCACCTTCTTTATGGCTTTGTAAATGAAATTTGGACAAAACATCTTTGCTTCACCAACCTCAAACCACCTAATAGGATACCTACACCTCCTACCATATAAGTCCTCAAATGGAGCCATCCTAATGCTAGAGTGGCAACTATTATCATTCACAACCTCTATAAGAGGCAAATGCTCAACCCAACTATGACCATAGTCAAGAAATATCGAAGCATATCTTCCAATGTTTGAATAGTTCTTTTTGCTTGCCTACCCGATTGCGGGTGGAAAGCTGTACTAAGACTCACCTTGGTCCCCAAACCTTTGTGAAATGACCGCCAAAAGTGAGATGAAAATTGTATACCACAATCTGATATAATAGAAATAGGTACCCCATACAACTTCACAATCTCATTGAGGTACAACTTTGTATAATCCTCTACCAAAAAATTTATGTGCAATGGCAAGAAGTGAGCTGACTTTGTCAGCCTATCCACGATGACCCAAACTGAATCAAACTAATTCTAAGATTGAGGAAGAGTGGTAATGAAATCCATATTGATCACCTCCCATTTCCAAACAGGCAACTCAATTTCTTGATACAACCTCCGGGCCTCATGTGGTCCACTGTCACTTATTGGCACACAATGCACTTAGCCACAAAACTAGCCATGCCCCAATTCACATTGTTCCACCAATACATTTCCTTAAGGTCATGATACATTTTTGTCAAAGAAGGATGAATAGCTTAGCGCGACTCATGTGCCTCAGCCAAGATCCTCTCTCGCAATCAATCTATGTCGAGAACACATAACCTCCCTTGGTATCACAAGGTTCCATCACCAATAATATTAAAGGACATCACCTTCTGACTACCTAAATCACCCTTGATCCTTATTAATACAGGATCAAACACTTGCTTCTTCTTTTATTTCAGCACCAAGAGATGACTGTGCCACTTCTGCACAAACACACCAACATCCCCAGAGTTCAAGAGATGAACTCCAAGGTTAGACAAACGGTGAATATTTTTCACAAACTCCTGCTCTCCTTCAGCCATATGAGCCAGACTTCCCATGGATAGCCTTCTAAGAGCATCAACAACCATATTTTCTTTGCTTGGATGGTAGTGAAGACTCATGTCATAATCCTTGTGCAGTTCAAGCCATCTACATTGCTTGAGGTTAAGCTCTTTTTGAGTAAACACATACTGCAGGCTCTTATGATTGGAAAAGATATTCACATGCATGCCACATAGATAGTGATGCTAGATTTTCAACAAGAATACCACATCCAACAATTCTAAGTCATGAGTTGGGTAATTCATCTCATGCACCTTCAATTGTCTAGAGACATAAGCTATCACCTTGCCATGTTGCATAAAAAAAAACCCAAGCCCCACACAGGATGCATCACAAGAAACTACTACAAAATCGTCAGTGCCTTTAGGAAAGATCAGAACTGGAGCCGAAGCCAGGTTATCAAAACTACCATCACACCACAAGAACTTTACCTTTTTCTACGTCAACTTAGTCAATGGGGCAGCTATAGGAGAGAAACTTTTCACAAACTTCTATAATAACCAGCTAAACCCAAGAAGCTTCAAATATTGGTTGGAGTCATGGGTCTAGGACACTTCTTAAAAACCATGACTTTCTGCGGATCCACTATGACCCCCTACTAGAAATGACATGACCTAGGAAAGTGACAGTGTTCAACATGAATTCACATTTCAAAAAATTTGGCGTACAACTATTGCTCCTTCAGGGTCTGCAATAAAATGTGGAGGTAATCAGCATAATCCACCTCACTCTTAAAGTACACAAGAATATTGTCTATGAATATAATGATGAAAAAATCAAGTAACGGACAAAAGACTCTATTCATCAAGTCCATGAATATCGTTCGAGCATTAATTAACTCAAAAGACATAACTAGGAACTTAAAATTCCCAAACTGGGTACAAAAAAGCAGTCTTAGGGATATCCACTTCCCTAATCTTTAACTGATGATACCCAAACCCAAGATCAATCTTAGAGAAAAACTTTGCACCCTAAAGCTGGTCAAACAAATCATCTATCCTTGGGATAGGGTATTTATTCTTTATTATTACCTTATTTAACTGTCGCTAATGAATACACATCCAAAGGAAACCATCCTTCTTATGCACGAATAAAATTGTTACACCCCATGGGGAGACACTAGGACCGATGAAACCCTTGTATAAAAAATCTTTTAATTGCTCTTTAAGCTCCTTCAACTCAGTTGGAGCAATTCTATATGGGGGAGTAAATATAGGACGAGTGTCCAAAACAAGATATATGACAAAATAAATCTCCCTATCGGGAGGAATACCAGGAAGGTCACTAGGGAAGACCTTAAAAAATTCATTCACCACCGAAATAGAATGTAAAGAAGGACCCTCCGAGTAATAATATTTAACCCAGACCAGATAGTAAAGATACCCCTTGGTGTTAAATCTCTGAGCTCTAAGATACGATATGAACCTCTTCTTAGATGCTAGGGAACCACCCTCCCACTTAATGAACAACTTATTTGGTGGGAATTTAAAGATTAACTTATGAGTTTGATAGTCTAGAGAATCATAGCACGAGTGCAACCAATCCATACCCTGTATGAAATTGAAATTCACCATGTCTTATTCAAATAAATCCACCAAGGTCTCTCGACTACCCATAGACACGACACAACCCCTATAGACTCTTCTAGCAATAATAGAATTACCTATCATAGTAGAAATAGAAATAAGGTCCGAAATACACTTGGGATCAAAGATAAAATGCACAACCACAAATGGGGTCACATAATAAAGAGTGGACCCCAAATCAACTAAATAATACACATCATGAAAAAATAGTTTCAACAAACCAATAACGACATCAGGCGATGCCTCAGACTCCTGATGGGTAGTTAGAGCATAAAGTTGGTTTCGACCAGTGCTGGAGCCAGATAGTGTAACCTTTGGTAATGGAGCTAATGAAAAAGCAGCACAAACATTGTTTTCCCAGAAGCAACTTTGCCAATAGGACAATTTCTAATTATGTGCCCTGTCTGACCACAGTTGAAGCACTTATCCTTTCCTTTATCATAATAACCCCGATGCAATCAACCAAAAAATCTACAGAGAAAAAATGATAGAGTTGATTGGGCCCTACTAGCCTGAGATTAGGCACCCTATTTCCTATAATTTTCATCATTCTAAAAATATCTATCACCGAATGTCTTTTGCTAGGGAGCATTAGCCATCGAGTGAAACCCAAAATTGCCCAACATCTTCTTGGACCACTTTCTACCATCCCTGCCATTCTATCATTGGCCACCACCTTGTTAAGAAAATCTAAACTTCTTGCTCCATCTTTCCCATATTTAAGTCTGCTTTTTCTTCTCATTCTCAACCTACTGCATATACACAACTAGTCTGGAGATATCTGTATCCTTGTTCAACAAAGTAGCTTTACTCTAAAAAATCAAGTCTTGGTAGAACCCTAAAGCAAAATTCTTTATTCTAGCCCTTATGCTAGAAACTAACTCTGAAGAATACCACAATAACTGGTGAAACTTCAAGGGATACACCTTTATTAACATCTTTCCTTGCTTCAGATTAACAAACTCTTCTGCCTTTACCTCCCTCAACTCCTGAGAAAAGAAGAGGTCTAGAAAATCACTAGAAAGATCATACAATAGGGCTAACTCAGCATCGTCACCCCTAGATTATTCCCATTCCTAATACCATTTCTATTCTACATCTTTCAGTTGGTAGGCAATAAATTCCACACCCTCTACATTATTACCATGAATTATGTAAAAGATCTTTTCTATCTCATTAATAAAAGCCTGAGGATCCTCCTCAACCATAATAAAAGTAAACACAGGAGGGGTCAATCTCATAAATTTGCAAACCCTTGTAGCCTCAGAAGATAGAGTAATAGAAGAACCACCCTCAATCTCAGAAGCTACCTACTGTGCCAATATATGGATAGACTACAAGAACTCAAAATTTGTCACATATGCCTAAGGAGCTCTAGAAGGGTTAGAAGGGACTGGTGGAACTCCAGGAGGACTATCAGTAATTATACTCCTAGATCGAGTTTGGACCCCTCAAGCAGAGTGTGTCCTATTAGCATTGTCCCCAAGTGGGATAGAGGAGTTTCCATGAGATTCAAATTATTAAGGAGGCATGATCTCAAAGGCGAACAAATGGGAATTAGAGGAAAATTTAGGACCTTAGACTATACAGCTCAAAATAGAACACAAGAAAGAGAAACATTCCTAAATTCCTTGTAGCCTCTCCCTTATGAGTGTATCATGCTACATACCCCTAAAAGATACTCTACTCAATAGACTTAGTTGGACACCCAATTCACCATGAACCTAGGGCTCTTATACTAATACGACATAACCTAAACTAGGGACTAGTCATGTTGGGCATCTTAAGTCCTATACGGACCAGAGACCACCCCCAATATCCAGTCGTGACCGTTGTACGCCTTTTGTTGAATGAATTTTGAGGATATAAAAAGATAAAAGAATAATAATCTAAAGAAAATAAGGAAAGTATATAATCATAACCAAACAACCATAACTGAATATCAAACCAATACCAATCCCAATACGAATACCAATACCAATGCTAACACAAATATTGGCACCTCCCATGCCTATAGTAGTCTACAAAGACTTTAACCTGAATAAAGAAATATTAAATTAGGACATACCTCCAACCATAGCAAAAACCAAATCTAATGAAATAACAAAAATAATAAGAAGTCTTTCGGAGTATGAAAGCTCACCAATTCAATGTGACTCAAAGCTATCCCAAAATCTAAATCACTGAGTAGTATGGCCGATTCCTAACTCGTATGGGAATACAGTGCCCAAAGATGGTTAGTGGTATAAATGCTAGCATGTAACTCAAGGATAAGGTAACATAATGGCCTCATTGAAAACCAAATCAAATAACCATATGCAATCACATGTAATACACACACACATATATATATATCGCGTGATGGGATAGGGAATAAGGTTTAGCATGCATTTAGATCCTTAACCTAGGTTGTGTATCTTTACCATCCTAAAACCACTCACGGGCTCTATGGGTCCAGCTCCTTATACTTAAAGGGACCCAATGCATGTTAGCCGCATGACTGGAGAAAAAACTTAGAATGACTAGTACATCCCCCAAAATTTAATTGTGACAACATGTATACGGTTACAAAGACCACCTTCACATTAGCAAATATGATTTCTAGTGTTGGTGCCCCCAGGTCCCCCACTTCCATGGCTTTGCTACTCAACCTTTTTTAAGCCTATATTAAAATCGTTTACACATTTCCAACTATTTATCAAGGAGTATTTTAATTAGGCATTAACTATTGGTATCTTCATACCAGGATTAGAACTTGCAAGTGTATTACCTTATGCCATATAAACCATTAAACCAAATTAGACTCCATAATTTTCAATTGATCCAAAACCATGTATAATCAAACCATGGACACCAAATCCTTTCTAAAAGCAAATGAAACCAAACAAATCCAATTCATGTTCCATTTACCATTCATGCAATGCAAGAGTTCAAAGAATAGTTAAAGTATGTAACAAAATCATTCTCATTGACAATTTCATTAATAAGTTGAGGGCATGCCATTATAAAAAAAAAAATCATCCAATTTGGGGGATCAACCATGACCCCTTAATTAAATCACCATCCCCATGCACCCATATGTTCAAAACCATAATTAAAAATAAGGAAAACCATGAGAAATAATATTCATCAATGAACAACCCAAACCCCTAACCTATATTTCAAAACCATAACAATACCATGAAAATCATAAATTAAAATATATGACTTTAGTTAAATAAAAATAATGGAAGAGCCACATGTCTTAGACACCAAGAAGTATGGAGAGAAGCCACCCTTGAAAGCCTTTATTGATTTTCTTGATGAAACCCTAACCTTTTGCTTGAAAGAGAGTTTGATAGAGATTTTAAGAGTTAATGATTGGGAATAATAGGCTAATGAAGTCCCAAAAGGTTTTTTAAGTCATGGATTCAAAGTGAGTTAAAAGGGGAAATGTCCAGAATGCTTCCAATGTAAAACTATAAAACTGTCGCAATTGGTTATAAGTCGACCCCCATGACTCATTACCATAACATATGACTCATACCCTCGAGTCATTACAAATAAAGTGATTTGGATACCCATTTATTATCCCCTATATAACCCCATGGCCCCACTCATTACCAGACCATATGACTTATATGGTCTAGTCGTATCCCATTGAGAACCCAACATGATTAGACACTAGACTACATACTACTCAACATTACCATCCGTAACCTATCCTCTTGAATCTTAGTGAGTCACTCATACTTAGAGCCAATTCTAGTCACTAAGTTATTAATTTGAGTAAAGGACCATCCCAACTACCTATCACCACCCCCAACGACTCGTACCACTAAGTCGTTACCATAAAAAAATCTGAACCACCACCAATTGGAAACCTCATGACTAGGGTCGCTTGACTCGTACCCAAACTATACAACTCATATGGTGAGTCGTTACTAGGATAGTATGCTCAAAGCACAGGAAATTTCCAAGGGCCAAAACCCAGGGCATTTTAATATGTCATTTGTCCTTAAATTTAAAGTATTAGAGATGCCTATTTGTAGCATTATGTAGTGATAGATATGTTGTTGGAACTGATACTCTACCTTTTCTGCAGCTGAGTCTTCTCCTTATTCCTCATTTCTTTCCTTTCACTTTTGCCTCCTTTGTTGAAAGGTTAATTTTCAGTACTGATATAGACTTTATTTGAATACGATATACTATATTTGAGTGGGTTGTAACAACTAAAAATATTTTTTCATGATTCATCTATTATAGTTATTGAAATTATGTTCGCAAATCTAAGTATATGTTCATATCTATAAAATCTGAGTATATCTTCATGTATGAAATGTCTACAATGCATTACATTATCTTATTGTTACTATAAAACAAGATTATAATTATGACAAGAGTAGTTACTAATGTAACTATTCTTAGTCCCATTAGTGAAGTGGTCTATTTCTGTCATAATTCATGGTCCAAAGCATGGCCTCGAGACAATTTGATTATGATGAAATAAAATATCCTCATCTTCCCCAAGGAATGGATATATTGCTAGAATGATTATAACTTATCTACCTATCCTTTAATGAATAGTTTACAAAAAACTTGTGCTGATTTATGGTCCCCAACATGGAGAAAAATATCTACCTAATGGTATCCAAGGAATGACATCACTATGTTTTTATCATAGATTGAGATCACTGTGTATTTGTGTAACCTATAGGTCATGATTTTTGGATGTAGAATCGGTCACTAATACTTGTATTTGGATAGCCTACCTAAATTTCACCCTTGGTATTTGACCCTTCTTCAGACTAGAACCTATATGAGTGAATGGATGCTTCAAGCACCGACCAACCCTATCAAAAGATTTAGCTTATAGTTATCTTTAGGAGCATACAGATTACAGATGGTGAGTCTTTCAGTAAACTATAATAAGAACTCCTTGCACATAACAATAAGAACTGAGAAGCTTTGTAATTAATTTTATTGTGATGAAAATACTTTCTCTTCAATAACAATAAAATGATCTGATTGACTTGCTGGTATTGCTACTAATTGTAGCTTGACTAGTATTTTTAGCTATAATTTTCTTTATTTAGTCTTTAATTGTGAAAAGGTTTTGTCTTTGCATCTGGAGGTACGTAGTTGTACTTGTTTGTATTAGTGGGGTTGAGGAAAGTCTTAATCTTTGCTTTTGGGTATTACTGCACTTTTTTGTGAATGTAGTAGTTTGATCTTGATGACAAAGATAGTTTCATCATCTTATTCTTCCTTTTATATTGTGTTTACCCATTCCATTAGTAAAATAGAAAAAAATTATATAGACTCGGCTACTCTACACTAGATCAAGTGACCTTCCTATTATTTGTACACAATTATCTTAACTAATTGAAGATCGAAAGAAAGAGACCTAAGACCTAAATCCTATATGGTGAAGCTGGGGAGCAGTAAAAGTTTGATCTTCAAAAACTTTTTTTTTCACGTTGAAGTGGCAATTACAGACAAAGTACTTCAAGATGAAGTACTACAGATACTAATAAGAGAAACTCTACATTAGAAATTCTTCTAGAAGCATATGGCAAGATGAAGGCTAATTTGGTAAAAAAATACTAAGAAATATTTTTTAAGGGGAATTCCAAGTCAATAAAGACCAACTATTTTGAAATGGAGGGAGTATTAAAGATACATAGTTATCACATTTCTAGTAATTTAATTTTATTATGATACGAGGATGAAAGTCAGTAAGAAATTTTAGATAATCCTAGTAGCTGCAAGTTTAATTCCAAGTAAAATAAATTGTTGGATCTATGAGCTCATTAGTTTTTAGTAATTTCCCTGTATCAATGTCAACTTTTAAAAAGATTTCTTGTCCTAACTCACGAAGAACAACATAGTGTCAACACGAGTATAATATATCATTAACTCCTTATTATCCAATTTCAAGAATTTTAGCTTGATAATACACCTTCTTTCATCCCATTTTAACTTTTTGTAATTGTTTAAAACCAAGTTATAGATCTCTAATCTTTTACTCAAACGTCCCATTTCCTTTTCCTAATATTCTATAACCTCATGCTTTATCCCACTTCTGCTTCACGGTACACAACATTACTATTGTTGTACTCTATAGTAACAACATAGTTAGTGTAGAACTATCCTAACATAGAACTATCCTAACTTTTAGTGATTGAACTAATGCCCGACCTTAGGATAATATGCTAGCTAAAAATAAATTATCCACATCTCCTCAACCAAAGATCTCTTGATACTATGCTTTCTAGTTGAGAAAAGACCATCTTGATAGTGTTCATCTACCCCTCCGCTTTCCATTGGACGCTATCCCTGAACCTTGAGTTTTTGCTCTTTATATGTCATCCTGAACAAGTTTAGGTTCTCTTTTAGGAATCATGGTGGAATCAGTGCCACAATAATCATCATTCTTTGAACTATCAAGGATTCAAAGTTTTGGTTTTGTAGTTTTATGCAGGTTTATATAGCACACTTTAGCTATATTTTACCCTTTTCTAGTACTTTAGTCCTTAATGGTTAAAACATTCTTAATCATTGCATATATGGTTAGTTGTATTTTGTCTAAAGTCTAACTATCTTTAATAAACACATTTTTCTTACAACATCTTTCAGCTTCATACCATGATTTTCTAACTAAGGATATTAAGTTCCTATCATTTTTTTGTTGTTTTCCATCTCTTGACAGCCATTGTTTATTTTACTTTTTTGACAGTCTGAACATTAGAATTATCAAAATTATAGGAAAATACCAGATGATGCATTCACGAGAGTGATTGGAAAAGTGAAGCCTGGTCGACTTAGAGGCTATGGTAGATTAGTGATAGCAATTTCTTTGAAAAAAGATGAGGAAATAAACATGCTTAAACAAAAGCATGATAATGAAGTCACTTCTATGAAGAAACAAATAAGTGAAATAAGAGAAGAAATGTGATAGTTTTTTACTTAATTGGTGCAAAACAATCCTTGATTGAATGTTCAAGATATACTAGGCAATGCCGGATCTAACATTCCCTCACCCAATACAAGTAATGCACAAGATTTAAGAGGTAAAATTCTTCCAAATTCTTTTGGCTTAACTCATGCTTTGGTTCGTGAAAAGGTATTTTATCTTTCAAATTCACAAGAAACATAAATCATGATCTTCTAACTTGGTTAAATAAATTAAGGAAACTTTGAATTTACATACTTCCTCATTCCAAATTAGGAAACTATTTGAATATTTGCCGAGAATAATTTTTTTCTAACTATTTATTTATTTTGGTTGTGTATGAAAACTTCGTGTTGTCAAATTTGAATGGTGTCAACCATAAGTCAACTCGATTTAGATTGAAGAGCGTGATGAAAAACCTATTGAGCTATTATGATATATGTTTAAATACATTTGGTTTTGTGTTGTACTTAGTATAAATCTTTAAATGTTGTTTTCTAATTAGTATGTGTAGTAAAAGACATATTTTTTTGAAGTTCATTGCAAATCTGTGTACTTGAATTATTTATTAGCTAATTGGCGTGTGAGATTATATATATGTATATATATATGTAATGTGATTAGTGATGTATACATTCCGACCAAAATAATTATTTTCTAGGCCTAAAGCCATTCCGGTAAAATGTTGCTTGAATTACAAAATTTTAGACCATATTGCTGCACTTCAAAAGTGTGGATTATTAATTTAATTGTGGCATGGACCTAAAATATGTTTACACTTTACAAGTATTGTCATAGAGGATTTATAAAAGGCTATAATTTTTAAGTTTTACCAGTAATAATGAAAAAGCCACATTTGGAAGTGTTGTTATAAATGTGCTATACAAGGATACACTTGTGAAGCGTGCCCAATAGCAAAGCAAAGTCAAAACTTACAAGTGTAGCTTTATTAGATAAAAGTGTAGCCAATGAGAAGCTACAAAGTGTGGCTTTTGCAGTTTAATGGCTATACTTTTTTAACATAGCTGATATGGCAACACTTGAAAAGTGTGGCCTAAAGTCAAAGGTTATGCCTTTTTAGGCTACCCCTAAAAAATTATTGCCTAAAGTCCAAAGGCTTAGCCTTTGATGAAAGGCAACACTTTTTGCTACTTTAGGCCACACTCTACAAAGGTGGCAGTAGGACTAAAATGTTGTACTATCACGATCTAGAGTTGGCAGCCAAAGTCTTTGCATTGAAAATTTGGCACTATTATCTCCTTTTCAACTCAAGGCAAGGGTTAAAGTAGGTGATCATTTAGGGTCCTAAGGGTGTAGTTTTCTTTGCAATTCTTGGAAATTAAGGCATGTATCTCTTTCCCTATACTTTTATTTTATTAATGGCATGAAATTGGTTATTATTCATGGTTTTGATAATGGATTTTGAACTATAGGTTGAGGGTTGTGAAGGTGTTTGGTTTAAATATTTTTTCATGGTTTATTATGCAATAATTATGCTTTATATATTTTTAAAATTGTGGGATGCATGGGAATGAAAATTAAACTGGGGGGGGGGGGGCTTTATGATTCATCCCTAATTTGATGATTTTGCCTTAATATATGCTATTGGAAATTATGTGCCCTTAACCTATTTGTGAAATTGAAAATGAATATGATTTTGTCTTATAGTCTAACTATTCTTAGAATACTTGCTTGTATAAATGGTAAATAGAATATGAATTGGTTTGGTTTGATTTATAAATGGTTTTGGAAAGGCCTTGGTGGCGACCTTTGGCTTAATTTAACACTTTGGAGAGAAATTTGGTTTAATGGTTTCATATGGTATAAAGGGATAGACTTGCAAGTTCTAATATTGGTATGATGTTCCAAATGGGAAATGCCTAATTAAAAGACTCCTTGGTAAATGATTGGTAATGTGTAAATGATTTTACTATGGGCTAAAAGGGGGTTGTGTAGCAAAGTCGTGGAAGGTGGAGGTCCTGGGGGATCAAAACTAAAAACACATGTTTGAAGACATAAGGTTTTTTTATGGTGATCGTGTGCATGAGACACACATTATATTTTAGGGATGTAATTAGCCTTCTCGGGTTTTCTTCAGTACGTGCGGCTAACATACACGGGGGCCCTTTCAGTAGGAGAGCTGAACCCATATAGCCCGTGAGTTCCTTTATGAAGGTATAACTACACCATCCAGGTTAAGGTTTTACTCTTATGCTAATCCTTGTTCCTTTCCCCGATATATATATGTGTGTGTGTATTTATTACATATGATGTTGTGCATTGGTTTGTACTGTTTTTCATATTATGGATTATGGCATTACTTTATCTATTTACCTATGAGTCACATGCTAGCTCTCCTATTGCTAACTATCTTTAGATGTTGTATACCGACGTGATGGAAGAACTGGCTATACTTCTACCTTTCCTACATAGTGATCAGGTGTTTGTGGTTAGATCGAGAGTTGACTTGAAGTGGTAAGATTCCATCCTTCTAAAGACTTCATATCATATTTTGGTTTTCCACTGTCTTAGACTTTATTTTAGATATGTTTTGGATATGGTCAGGGGCATGTCCCGATATTTTTTTGGTATTCAGTTTTGTTAGAGGCTTTGTTGGACTACAATGGACTTGAGAATTATGGTTGTCATTTGGTATTGTTTTTTGGTATTGTGGATAGTTTTGGATATTCACTTTTATATAGACTTTCAAGTTCATATTTCAAATATTACTTTATATTGGTCTCTATCCGCTGCTATGTGTTCTTAGTTATATTGGAATAGGCTCAGGGGGAGATCTCCAGCCTTCGGTGGACTTGTGATACCCGTCATGACTAGGTCCTAGTTTAGGTCATGACAAAGTTTTAGTGTAATGGGGTGTCCATAAATCTATGTCAAGTAGAGTCTCTTTTATAGGTGTGTAGTGCACCATACTTATAAAAGAAATGCTACGAGGAATTTTGGAATGTTTTTCTTTCTTGTTGTCTTATTTTCGTGATATAGAGTCTAAGGTCTTGGATTTCTCAAACTCTCATTTGTTTGCCTTTCAGATCATGCCTCACAGACAATCTAAAGCTCGTGAAAACTCATCTATCTCACCTGAGGACAATATGGATGGATTTCGTCCTACTCTTAGGGTACAGACCCGATCTAGGGTCACTGCTTTTGATTATCTCTGTGGAGTTTCACCTGTCTCCAATGATCCTTCTCCAGCTGGTGGCACTCATACTTAGCCACCTTAGGGAGATATTATCAATTCTGAGTTTTGCCAATTTTGTTAACTCAATTGATGACAGCTCATTCACGCCAGAAAGGTTCAGATGGTATTACGGGGAGTTCATCTGAGGCCACTAGATTTGGCCAGTTTATGAGACTGAGCCCTCTAACTTTCACTGGTACTAAGGTTGAGGAGGATCCTCAAAGTTTTATTAATGAGATAGATAATATCTTTTAAGTTATGAATGCTACTAAAGTAGAGGGCATTGAATTTGCTACTTATTAGTTGAAAGATGCATCACACTAATGGTGTGAAGAGTGGGAGCATCTTAAGGGTGATGATATTGAATCTGCTTTATGGAGTAATTTCTCTAGTTTCTTTTTGAATTTCATCTTTCTTCTGGAGTTAAGGAATGCAAAAGCTAAGGTATATGTGAATTTGAAGTAAGGTAGAATGACAATAAATGAGTATGCCTTGAAGTTTCATCAGCTTTCACGATATGCTCTAGAGCTAGTGTATAATATGATGGCTAGAATAAGGAAATATGTTTTTGGTTTATCTCATGTGTTGTTTATTTAGAGTAAGATTTCCTTGTTGAATAAGGATATGGACATATCTAGACTTGTGGTGTATGTGGAATAGATTGAGGAGGAAAAAAAAAAGCAAGAAGATATGGGAGAGAGGTAGAGTAAAAAGTTTTAATATTCAGATCAGGGTGGAGGTCAGCAATAGTATAGTAGGGATAGTAGGAAATGGTATAAGAAGAGGTAGGGTAACTCATGTTCATAATTAATGGATAGTGCTCCTTATATGAAGCCATCTAGAGATTGTCATTTTCAGAGTGGTAATGGTCCTAGGGAATAGGGTGCATAATCTCAGGCCATTTAGGCCTAATTAAATCCATCATATTCTCCTTGTAGGCCATGTGGTCGGTTGCATCATAGTTTCTAAAATGAGGGAAAGAATTAGTGTTTAAATTTTGTCCAGTTGGGATATATGGTGAGGGATTGCCCTAGGGTTAAGGTTGCTTCGGGGGTTAATAAGATTTCAGTTGCCACCTCATCAGCTCTTACACTACGAGGTGCCATATCTAGTACCAATATAGGTCAAAATTGCTTGTATGCTCTTACTATTAGTCTCGAGTCTGAGGCATTACCTAATGTCATTACTAGTATGTTAAAACTCTTCTCTCGTGATGTGTACTATTTACTTAATTTGGGATTTAATCTTTGTTATGTGATCCCATTTGCGGCTGTGCATTTTGTTTTGGTCAGAAGTGTATTTTAGACCCTTTTTATATTTCTACTCTTATGGGTGACTCAGTAGTTTTTAGAAGGGTCCACAAGGCTGTGTGGAATCTATTGGTGGTAGGGAAACCTTGGCGGATCTGTTTGAATTAGATATGTTAGATTTTGATGTTATCTTAGGATTAGACAGGTTGCCCTCGTGCTATGTATTTTCAGACTGTCAGACCCGTAAGGTCATCTTTAAATTTCCTAATGAGATGATTATTGAGTTGGAAGGGAGTTCCCTAGTTCCTAAGGGAAGGTTTATATAGTATCTTAGAGCCTGGAAATAGATTTCCAAGGGGTGTATTTAACATTTGGTTATGGTTAAAGATTCTAACTCAGAGGTCCTTCTTTATAATTTGTTCCCGTGGTAAGTGAATATCCTAAGTATTCCCTAATGATCTTCTTAGTGTCCCTCCCGATATGGAAATTGATTTTAGGATTGATCTTATAACGAACACTCATCCTATCTCTTTTCTTCCTAATAGAATGGCTCCAGCTGAGTTAAACGAGCTTAAGGAGTAGTTAAAGGATTGACAAGGGTTTTTTTGCTCTAGGTGCCTTTGTGGGATGCTCCTATTTTCTTTGTGCATAATAAGGATAGTTCTTTTTGGATGTGTATTGATTACTGTTAGTTCAACAAGGTAACTGTGAAGAATAAGTACCCTCTTTCTAGGATTGATGATCTGTTCGACCAACTTTAGGTTGCTAAGTGTTTCTCTAAGATTGAACTTCATTTGGGCTAACATCAGCTAAAGATTATAGTGGAGGATACCCCTAAGATTCCCTTTCGTACTCAATATGGACATTTTGAGTTCTTGGTCATGTCTTTTGGGTTGACCAATGTCCCAATGACATTTATGGATATCATGAATCATGTATTCTGTCAGTTTTTGGACTTGTTCATAATTGTGTTTATAGATGACATTCTGGTATATTTGAAGTGTCAGGTGGATCATGACAATTACCTCTGTGCTTTGTTGCAAACCCTAAAGGATCAACAATAGTATGCTATGTGTCCTAATTTTGAGTTTTGGTTGAATATTGTTACTTTTTGGGTTAATTATATTTCTAGTGAAGGGATTGTGGTGGATTCACAGAAGGTTGTGGTGGTTAAGAAATGGCCTATACCCATGACTCCAACCAATATTTATAGATTCTTGGATTTTGCTGGTTATTATAGGAGGCTTGTAGAGAGCTTTTCACTGATTTCTACACCTTTTACTAGGTTGACTCAGAAAAAGGTGTAGTTTCCATGGTCTAATACTTGTGAAGGGAGTTTTGAGAAGCTGAAAGATAAGTTGACTTCTACTTCGATTTTAACTTTGCCCGAGGGTAGTGATAGCTTCATGGTTTATTGTGATACATCTCGTGTGGGATATTTTTGTGTATTGATACTGCATGGAAATGTGGTAGTGTATGCATCTAGGAAGTTAAAAGTTCATGAGAAGTACTATCCAACTCATGATTTTGAGTCATTGGCGGTGGTATTCGCACTGAAGATTTGGTGGCATTATCTATATGGGGCTCAAGTTGACATCTTTTTAGAACATAAGAGCCTGCAATATATTTTTACCCAGAAGCAGTTGAATCTCTGGCAGAAGAGATGGCTTGAGTTCCTCAAAGACTATGACATGAGTCTCCACTATCACCCCGATAAAGCTAACATGGCTATTGATGCTCTTAGCAGGTTATCTATAGGGCGCCTAGCTTATTCAGAAGAGGAGAAGCGAGGTTTGGTGAAGGATATTTTACCATTTGGTAAATCTTTAAGTTCGTCTCTTAGTTTCTTAGGATGATGGTGTATTTGGGCAAGAGATAGCAAAATTGTCTCTGGGTGCTAAAGTGAAGGAGAGGTAGGTGTTAGATACTATCTTGATGTAAATCAAGAATGATACGGCTGGGCCGAAGGTAATGGATTTTGAGATTAGTTGTGATAGTATCTTGAGGTACCCAGGGAGATTGTGTATTCCCAATGTTGATGGGCTCTGAGGTAGAATTTTGGATGAAGCTCTTGGGTCGCTTTATTTGGTTCATTCTAGTACGACAAAGATGTATCATGTCCTTAAGGAGATCTATTAGGGGAATAACATGAAGAGGGACATAGCCAATTTTTTGGCCAAGTGCATGGTGTGTCAGCAAGTCAAAGTGGAATACTTGAGGCTTGGTGGGTTATCTCAAGAAATTGAGTTGCCTGTATGGAAATGAGAAGTGATAAATATGGATTTTGTTATTGGCCTTCCACAATCTCAGAACCATTTTGATTCTATTTGGGTTATCATGGATCGGATTACTAAGTTGCTCACTTTTTGCCAATAAGGACTAATTTTTCTGCTGAAGACTATGCAAGATTGTTTATTTAGGAGATCGTAAAGTTGCATCTTACTCCAATTTCTATTATTTTTGATTGAGGTACTCAGTTCTCATCTTTTTTTTGGCAATCATTTCACCGAGGTTTTAGAACTAAAGTGACCCTTAGTATCACTTTCCACCTACAGAAGAATGGACAAGTGGAAATGACCATTCAGACATTGGAAGATATGCTTCAATCTTATGTAATTGGCTTTGGTGGTAGTTGGGTAGACCACTTACCTCTTGTAGATTTTGCGTACAATAATACCTATCACTGTCGCACTGGTATGGCACTATTTTAGGCTTTATATAGTAGGATGCATAGATCCCTATCAGGTGGTTCGAAGTTTGGTCCTAATTTAGTCCATCAAGCTATGGAGAAAGTGAAGGTGATTCAGGGTAATCTTAAGACTACCCAAAGATGCCAAAAGTCCTATGAGGACGTGAGGTGAAGAGAGTTGGTGTTTGATATGGGTGATTGGGTATTTTTGAAGGTGTCTCCCATAAAAAGAGTAATAATTTTGGATAAAGGGGAAGCTCAGTGTCTGATGCATTGATCATTATCTGATTTTGAATTGAGTGGGAAGTGTTGCCTATAAGTTTGAATTGTCTGCAAGTTTGGGTTCTATTTGCCCTGTGTTTTATGTGTCCATGTTGAGGAAATGTGTAGGTGATCCTTCTTTGGTGTTTCCTATTGAGAATGTTGGTGTCTCAGATTCTTTGTCTTACGAAGAGGTCCCGATAGAGATCTTGAATAGACAAGTTTATAAATTGCAGGCTAAAGATGTATCAGTGGGAAAGGTCCTTTGGACAAACCATAAAGAGGAAGAAGCCACTTGGGAAGCGGAAGAGGATATGAAGGCTTAGTATCCAATTCTCTTCCATGTAATGGATGAATAAGCTTGAGGTAAGAATTCTTTTCTGCTCTCTTATTATCTAGGTTTATCTTTTGATTCTTGTGTGTTGTTATCATTCTCATAAGAAATGTGTCCTAGCTCATCATTCGAGGATCAATGATCCTTAGAGGGGATAATGTAACACCCTCAAAATTTTGGGCATTTTATTTTTGGCCTTCCCATTCTTGAAATATATATTTTTACTCAAATCATGTTCAGAGATATTAAAAGGGTAACCCAGAAGAGTTTTGGAATTTTTAGACAGGGTTCGAGGTAGTTTTGGGTCACGGAGGAACTAAACCTTCGTGATATCCTCGTGACACAGAAGGTAATCACTGCTATAGGGTCTATATCATGGAGGTTACCCTCTGTGATGAGGTCTGCGACTCAAACCTATGGTATTTTGTGGGTGTTTTGTTTAGTTTAAAAGAGAAGAGGGTTAGTGAGGTATTTTAACCCATACACGACTTTTAAACATACAAGGACCGATTCTCATCAGTTTTTCTTTATACAAAGGTCATTATTCACTCTTAAACATCCTCTCTCAAAATCCCTTTTTCAACTCAAGGCTAAGGTTCAAGGAGGTGATCATCTAGGGTCCTAATGGGGTGGTTTTCTTTGAAATTATTGGACACTAAGGAATGTATCTCTTTCCCTATACTTGTATTTTATTAATGGCATGAAATTTGTTATTATTAATGGTTTTGATTATGGGTTTTGAACTATCAGTTGAGGGTTGTGAATGTGTTTGGTGTAAATATTTTTCCATGGTTTATTATGCAATAATTATACTTTATTCATAATTTTGAACACTGTGGGATGCATGAGAATGGCAATTAAACTAAGGAAGGTCATGGTTTTTCCCCAATTTGATGATTTTGCCTTGCTATATGGTGTTGTTTGTGAAATTGACATTGAAAATGATTTTGTCTCATAGTTTGACTATTCTTGGAATCCTTGCATTGTATAAATTATAAAGGAACATGAATTGGTTTGATTTGTTTTTTAAATGGTTTTGGAAAGGCCTTAGTGGCTATGGTTTTGGTTTAGTTAGACAATTTGGAGTCAAATTTGGTTTAATAGTTTCATATATTATAAAGGGATAGAATTGCAAGATCTAATTTTGGCATGACGATACCAACAGGAAATGCCTAATTAAAAGACTCCTTGAAAAATGGTTGGTAATGTGTAAATTGTGTAATATGAGCTTAAAGGGGGTTGTGTAGTAAAGCCGTGGAAGGTGTGAGGGGATTGAAACTTTAAAATCATATTTGCCGATGTGAGGTTTGGTCATGGTGACCATGTGCATGAGACACTTTATTTTTTGGTCATGTCATTAGCCTTCTTGGGTTTTCTCCGGTACGTGCGGCTAACACATACTGGTGCCCTTTCAGCGGGGGGAGCTGAACTATATAGCCCATGGACGTCTTTAGGATTGCAGAGCTACACAGTCTTTGTTAAGGTCTTACTCTCTTTCTAAGCCATGTTTCTTTCCCCGGCATATATATATATGCATGTTTATGTACTTATTTCATATGATGATGTGCATTGGTTTTTACTTGTTTTCATTTTATGGATTATGGCATTACTTTATCCCTTAACCTTTGAATTACATACAAGCGCTCCAACCACAATCGTCTTCAGACATCTTATCCCCATGTGATGCAGGAACTGGCTATACTTCTACCTTTTCCTTATAGTAATCATGTGTTAACAGATAGATCGAGAGTTCACTTAAAGTGGTGAGATTCTATCCTCGAAAGACTTTATTTCATATTTTGTTTTTCCCTGCCTTAGTATTTATTTTAGATCTGTTTTGGCTATGGTCGGGCATGTCCCAACATTTTTCTGGTATTCGGTTTTGTGAGAGGCTTTGTTGGACTACTGTGGACTTGGGAATTATGGTTGTCATTTGGTATTGGTGTTGGTATTATGGATAGTTTTGGATATTGACTTTTATATAGACTTTCGAGTTTATCTTTCGTATCTTACTTTATATTGGTATCCATCAGCTTCTAGGTGTTCTTTGTTATATTGGAATAGGCTCAGGAGGTGATTTCTGTCCCTCGGTGGTTTTGAGATACCCATCGCGACCACGCCTTAGTTCAGGTCATGACAAAAATATTAGATTTGGAAATTTTTTGAGTTCAATTGACCAAATACTTAAAAAAATTTCAGTAAAAATATGAAAAGACTTTAAATTTTTTATCAATACTATTGTTGACTTATAATAACTCAATTTCACTCAAATGTATAATTTTTTAAGATTTATTTTTCATGAGATAAAGTGAAAAATATTTGTTATAAAAAATTCAATTTGGAAAAAAACTTCGGAGATCAATTTTGACCATGTATTTAGATTTTTTTATTGAAGCAATATTAAAATACTTTAATTTTTTTGTCACTATCCAATTTCTCAGGTCATGATGGAACCTACTATAACCCACTAATAAGTAAGTCAAAACGTAATCCGGAATAGCTAGTAACGGACTATTCAAAGGAATGGAGTAAATAGCAGAAAAAAGACTAATATAGAATAAAATTCCAAGACCTGCTGAAGTTAGTACAAGAGCTTCTAATACAAGCTAGAGTACAAAGTGAAATACAAAATAAAGATATGCACCAACATTCGTCGAAATACAAAATAAAGATATGTCAATATGAGGGAGACCATGAATACTCCAAACGTCAGGAGATCACCCCAAATCTCTAATCCATAGCTGCTCCGCATGATGCAGACATTAACAATGAGAACTCCTATGATTTTCAGGATACAAAAGTTTAGTGTGAGTACCAAACATGTAGTACTACCGATTAAGCTCCAAAGATAGTGCAAGTATAAATAACATGTAAAGAAGAAATGTGAACTAGAGGAAACTATCCAAGAAACTAAACATTATAATTTCAATATAGCCGTAAGGATAAATATCCTATTTAACATCATCAAGGGACTAATGTGCATTACAGTATATCATTAGCCAATATACAAATGAAGAGTGAAATAACGATATATAATAGTAATACAAGGCCGAAGGATAAATATAGAATATGAATATATAAGTTAGGAGAAGGATATATGGTATATGTGTGTGTGTGTATGTGTATGTGTATATATATATAAAGGACTAACTCAAAGGTAAAAACTTAAGGGAACCAACCTATATATCAAGGAATCCTATCCTAGTAGGAAAGGTAATACTAGCATAATCAAGGGCTCTAACCAAAGAATGACTAAGCCTTAGTAGAACTATCCATAATGTAATTTACTGTAATAGAGAAAAAAATTAGAAAATATATCGATAATCTCAGTTACCAGTTCATAGTCATCCTACCATGAGCCAACATACACCAATAATAATGTAACTAGCTAGTCCAGATAAATCATATCTAACTAAGCCCCCATAAGCCTGGAAGGTTCGAGCAAATACTCAGTAAACAATAATTATAGTTTACACCTACATAACCTCTAATAAGATCGATAGAATAAGCACCAAACAATCATTATGGTATTAGACAATGCATATGAATGAATGAATGCAACATAAATCGGTAATACCATGTCCAATATAAGAGCCAAATGTACCTAGTGTATACACCTCCTTCGGCTTAATTACTTAAAAAGAAAGGACCTATGGTGACTATTTTTCTCTGGCACTATAGTTCCCAAATGTATGGTGTAATAATCCTCCAGGTTATTTTTTACATTTATACATATTTTCACCATTTATAGATTTCCTATAGCTGCATCAAGTAATTTATGACATGCTGGAGCTGACAGTTCAGTTATCGGAAGTTCATTTAGTTTTTAGAGCCAATTCCCTATTTTAAAGTCTTCGTTGATAAAAATTGGCTATCAGGCAAAAACTTCAATTCAACAACCTTGTATGTTAATTCTAATAGTTCTATTTGCTTCGGAACATTTATTTTAGGCTAGAGGGGCCTTTGGTTTGAGTCCCAAGGCTTACAAACCTATTTTGGGCTATTGGTTGGAAATTGATAAAAAAGACCCATAGTTGTAGGGGCCTCTTTTTATTGAAACAACCTCGAATATAAATTTTGACTATACCATTGAGTCTAGAATGTCAACTTTGGTAGGGTAGAATAGTTTATTTGCATTTATGGGATTCTGAACAAATCTCTAGGGGTCGATAGAGACTTGAAAATTCTCAATTTTCTCCTATTTTTTCCACATGTTCTAGTGCTCAGATCCGTAGAGAGTGTGGAAAATTAGGGGGTACATTTTCTTGGAGATTTTGGGTTGATTGTGAGCCCAGTTTTCTTATTTGTTCATCAAAATCTGGGTAAGTTCCCATTAAATTCATGGTTAATTTCTCAATTAATCCCATAATCCAAAGATTATTATTGGGTTGATTTTAGCATCATTTGAGCTTGGAAATTTACCCCTTCTCGAGGATAAATGTTCCTTAAATATAGATGTACGTGTTGACGATTTTGGATGTGTTATTTCCCAAGCAGTCCCTATATGGGATTTTTATGTAATTTTGGACCCAAAGTATAATAATGAAATATAAGTACAATTGTTCTTGTATTTATGAGTTGATTACAATTATTATAGTATGGCATCATATGAAAGCTTCTTAAAAGAGGAAATTGTTGACTTAGCAGGATTTCACCAAGCTTTCTTTATTATCTAGGTAGTCTAGGTTTACCCTTCTTAAAGATTGGGCCAAATTATAGTATATTTCTGACGAGTTATAATTAGCATGAATTAGAATATTTAGCTGATTAAGGAACCCTAAATTAGGCATAATTTCTTAACTACTCATACTTTAGGTAGAATAGGCTATGTTAGGACCAAAATGTGGATTATTTAATATCTAGTTGTGAAATTTGATACCATAGCCTAGTAGGGGTAAAATTTGCCTTAGATTGAATATCTGGGATTAAAAGTGTGCCTCCGGTCCACCTTAGGACAAGACTACTATTAGCTCCTTGTAGAATTATTAGACGTGTTACTTCATCTAGATTTATATTTTAGAGCTTGAGGAGGTTTATACATATGATGCTTTATTCTATATTGATGCTTAGGAGTTGATACTAATTTTTATTCAAGTCCAGTGATTTATGCTCTTACTGTTGGTTAAATTCCAACATTATTCATGATATCAGTTCTGGTTTAAGTCTGACAAATCATGATATGAGTTTTTGTACAAGTCTGATAATAAGGGGTTATTTATGACGATTATAGAACTGGTTCAAGTATGATAATTGAGGATCCGTGGATATGATTTTGAGATACAACTAATTAGTATAATTTTAGTTATTACTTCTCTTAGAATGGACCCTCCTGGCTTATGGAGGCACGTATTGGGCTATTTACTATATTCACTTTCTAGCTTATGGGGGCCAGTATATAGAGATAGTTTCGCTTTCCTTTTATCCTTATCATTTTTGTTATTTATTTGCATATAATTATTGGAGTTTTATTTTAGATTTACTGTCTTACCTTGATTTCGCTTATCTATCTTGCATTTTGTTATACTTATATTATGGTTTAGCTCAGTCGATTGATGATGCCTATTGAGTACCCTTTGTGTTGGTACCAATACTACACTTTTGTACCTTTTTGGTGCAGATATGGGTACTAGTTACCTTCATTGATGTTGTGATCGTGCGAGCTAGAGTTTGGAGATAGGTGAGCTCTCAGAGTCGGAGTTGACATTTTCTCCATCTTTTTAATTTTTCTCAGTTTTTTATTTTTGAGAATGATATAGTTTTACTATGATAGTACCAATATTCTTTGGATGTGTGTCTCTTGTACTGTACAAACATAAATAGGTTGTGGGATGTTATTATCTCTCTTATATATCTTGCATATCATTATTTTGTGATTTATTTCTTGTAACTTTTTATTTGCATATTTTCAACATTTATGCCATTTTTCACCAAATTAGCCTATTGCTTATAGATCTAGGCTACAATTTGGCTTACCTATTGATGAGATAATGTAGGTTCTATCATGACTCAGAAATTGGGTCATGACAGATTGGTATCAGAGTACTAGGTTCACCAATATTGTTGGTATAAGAGAAAATGTCTAGTAAAGTCTCCTAGATCATAATTATGATGTCTATTTCTATCATTGGGAGGCTATAGGACATTTTTATGAGATCTTTACTTCTTTCACTCATTTCGTGCTAAGAATCTGAGTTGCTTTCTAAAGGTTTCTTTATTTTCAGTATTTTGCAGATGGCTAGGACGTGTGCTACTTATACACGAGATGAGGACCTTGAGTTTGTGACTAGGGATACTATTAGGGTTCTTATATGACCTAGGGGTCAAGGATAGTTAAAAGATGTAACACAAGTTAGAGAATAGGATAAGGAGCCTTCACCAGACCTTATTTTCTCACCTGCATCAGAGATTCCTCTACCTTAGCCAGTGGTGGGCTAGGACCAACCCAAGATTCATTGGGGTTTGTTTCTTTGTAAAAACTTAGGGATTATTTGGTTCAAATATTGGTTTTATTTGATGGTGCATTGTCTGATATCTCTTAGTCTATGGATTAGAGTAGTATTAAGGCTGGAGCATAACCTATAGCTGTGGCTCTTAGAGATAAGATTCCTTTAGGGATAGTATGCTCAATAGGTAGTTTACCATCCTGCTATGTTTAGGAATAGAAGAATATATTGGGTAAATTGTTAAGATTGAATATGTCAAAGTTTTTTGGTGCACTGGGCAAGGATGCGTATGAGTTCTTGGTGTCTTGTGAGGATATGATTTGTATTTGGGCATTGTTGAGACTCATGGTCTGGATTACACTACCTTTTAGTTGGATCTGGTAGCTCAAAATTGGTAAAGAGTTTATCTTGGCTCCAAGCCAGCTGGATCTCCTCTTATAACATGGATTCAGTGCTCTAACGTTTTCTTAGAGATGTATATGCCTCGTAGCCTTAGATATTGTTTGATATTCTAGTTTTGAAGGTTGGTATAGGGCTCATGACTATTATACGATATGAGGTTAGTTTTTATGAGTTGTCCTGGCATGCCACATCTATCTTACCAATCGAGTATGAGCGAGTTTGATGGTTTATTTAGGGATTAATACTTCTCCTTCGTATGGCTATAGTGAGTTTTTTTGCCACAGTTAGATCTTTTAATGATGCTTACGATCATGCTCAAGATATAAAGAGATGTATTGTGAGGCCCAAAAGGTAGCAATAATAGGTTATGATATTAGGGTAGTTTTAGTAGGAGTAGGAGTGGCTTATGGTTCAGAGGCAGTGGTTCTCAGGGAGGGTACCCTCCGCATCATCCTTAACAGTATCAGGGTCTGTCCAGTAGGCTTGTTCATAGCGCACTTTATCTTATCAATTGAGTCTAGTCTAGTTACATTGATTACCCTGGTTAGAGCAGTGGTCATTCTCTAAGAGGTTCATCTTCTGAGTATTCTAGGTGAGGTGGTTATTTTGTTTTATCTAGATCATTTGGGTTCAGTACAATGCGTGGGGCATATTATGATTGTAGGGCCTATGGCTATTTTTCTAGGGAGTGTCCCAGGCATCGAGCCGTGGTTCTTGTAGCTTAAAGTGTTTTGTTTATCAGGACAATTTAGTGCTCAACTAGAGATGGTAGGTATGGTCTCCATAGTGTTCCCTAGGGTGCTAATAGAAGTCCTCATAAAGGTAGGATAAGAGATTGGTCAAATGCCCAGTCAGGTGAAGGCGTGGTCAGTTGTATGCCATACTTGGTAGACCTAAGGTAGAGTCTTTAGATATTGTTATTCCAGGTATGATTCTAGTGTTACATCAGTTGAATTTTTCTTTATGTTATATAGGGTCCACTTAGCTTTATGTATTTGATTATTATGCACCGTAATTAGCATTATCTTAGGATTCTTTATATGTGTTGTTATGTGTATCTACTTTTGTGGGTGAATCTTTAGTAGTGGATTGGGTATACAGATAACATGTTATGACTATTTGAGAGTTTGGTACTCAAACTAATCTTATTGTATTAGACATTGTGGATTTTGATGTGATTTTAGGCATGGACTAGTTATCTCCCTATCATATGGTCTTGGATTATTTTTCCAAGAAAGTTACCTTAACCATGTCCGACATACCCCTAATTGTGTGGCAGTTATTTATTAGTTGCGAGGTTATAGGGATTATTTCTTATGTTTGGGCTAGGAGACTTATTTTTAGCGGTTGCAAGTCTTATCTAGCTTATATTTATGATGTTAGAATGGTGAGTCCCTTGCTTGACTCAGTTCCATTAGTCTGTGAGCTTCTTGATGTTTTTCATACCGATCTACCTAGTCTTTCTCCTGAGCATGATATATAGTTTATTTTTGATCTTGAGTTAAGCACCTGACGTATTTTTGTGGTACCTTATTGTATGCTCCTATCAAGCTTATGCAACTAAATTCTCATCTTTAGGATCTTTTTGGTAAGGGTTTTATTATATCAAGTATTTTGCCTTAGGATGTACCTGTCTTGTTTATGAAGAAGAAGGATGGTTCCTTGCATCTAAATAAGGAAACTTTGAAGAATAGGTATCCTATGCCTCGTATTAATAATTTATGTTAACAACTGAGTAGTGGTGTTCTCTAAGATTAATTTGAGATTTGGTTAGCATCATTTGAGGATTCGATTTGAGGATATCCCAAAGATAACCTTTAGGAATTGTTATGGTCATTATGAGTTCATAGCGATGTGTTTTTGGTTGACCAATGCCCCATCCGCATTCATGGATTTGATTAGCTGCATGTTCAGGTAATATTTGTATCGCTTCATTATCATGTTCATTGACAACATTCTTGTGTATTCAAGATTAGGGTGGAACATGTGTAACATTTGAGGATTGTACTGTAGACTTTGAGAGATCATAAGCTTTTTTCCAAATTCCCAAAGTGTGAGTTTTGGCTCAAGTTAGTGACATTCCTTGGATATGTGGTGTCTAAGGATAGAATTATGGTGGACCCGATGGAGATTGAGACTGTTCGTGATTAGGATAGGCCTACATACCCGTCTAAGGTTCATAGCTTCATTGTTTTGGTAGATTACTATAGGAAATTTTTTGAGGTTTTTACTATAATGTAGTGTCAATGACTCAATTGACCCAGAAATATGTTCTTTTCTAGTGCTTCGAGGAGTGCGAGTCAAGCTTTTAGAATCTTAAGGGATTTCTTACTACATCTTCTATGTTGGCCCTTCCTATTGAGGGTAAGGGATTCACATATAATTTAATTATTCTGGTGTTGGTTTGGGATGTGATTTAATGCAGTAGGGTCAGGTTATTTGTCATACATCGAGGTAGCTGAAGCCGCAGGATCACAACTACCCCACTCAGGAGTTGGAATTGGCGGCGATAGTTTTTGCGCTTTAGATTTAGAGGCAATATTTGTATGGTGAGTATTGTGATATCCACATAGATCATCATAGTTTTCAGCATCTTATGACCAAGAGAGAGCTTAATTGTAGGTAGATGGATAGAGTTTCTTAAGGATTATGACGTCTCTATTTTATATCATCCAGGAAAGGCGAACGTTTTAACGGATACCTTGAGTCGAAAGAGCGTGAGTATGGGTAGCTTTGATTCTATCTCAGTTTCTCATAGGCTATTTTTATAGGACATCTAGTCCATAGCCAACTTGATAGTGCAACATGATATTTTTGTGCCTAAAAGGATTCTTTCTAGTGTTGAGGTGAGGCTGACCTTTTAGTTTGAGGATATTATACTTTGAATCATCTATGATCTGATGTTGAGTGGTGAGTCCAAGAGAGCTACCTTATATTCTAAAGGTGTTCTAAGTATGATGGTCGCATTTGTGTTACGAGGGTTGGTGACTTGATCCAGTCGAACATGAGTGAGTCTCACAGCTCTAGATATTCTATTCACCCTATAATAGCTAAGATATATATAGATTTGAGACAACATTATCGGAGTGGCATAAAGAGGTATACGGTAGACTTTGAACCACATTGCCTATGTTGTTAGTACGTGAAGGCTAAGCATCATAGGCCTGGTGGCCTGATTAAGTGATTGCCTATTCTCGAGTGGAAGTGGGAGCGGATCACTATAGACTTCATTAGTGGATTACCTTTAACCTTCCTTGGTTCCAACAGTATTTTGATGATTGTAGATTGGTTGACGAAATCGGCACATTTCATTCCTATTTGGATGTCCTTCAGTGCTGAGAAGTTAGCTCATATCTATATTTGGCGATAGTTTGTTTGCATGGAGTGCTTAAATCTATCATTTTAGATTGGGGTTTTGTATTCGCTTCTACAACTTAAGTGGATCTTAGTACTCAGAAGGAGTTGGGTACTCAAGTGGATCTTAGCATAACTTTCCACCCACAGATAGACAGTCAGTCAAGTAGAATATTCAGGTTCTCAAAGATATACTCTGAGCCTGTGTTATAGATTTTAGAGGTTAGTGGGCGCAACACTTACCATTGGCAGAGTTTGGATATAATAATAGCTACCATTCGAGTATTTCTATGGCACCATTTTATGCATTGTATGGTAGATATTGTTGATTTTCAATTGGATGGTTTGAGACCTCAAAGATTAGTCCCCATAGTACTGACCTGCTCAGGAGTCATTGGATAGAGATTGGGTAATTTAGGATAGGCTTAGGGCAGCTCAGAGTAGGAAGCAGGCTTATGCAGATTTGTAGACTTTGTGCCTTGAAATTTGGATTTAGAGATTGTGTATTCCTCTAATTGTCGCTGATAAAGTCTGTGATGAGGTTCAGGAGGAAAGGAAAGCCAAGTCCTCGATATTTTATAACTTTTGAGATCCTTCGCACAGTTGGAGAGGTGGTTGATGAGTTAACCTTACCCCCAAATTTTGAAATTCAAGGGGGTAAGGTAAATTGAAAATTTCCTATGAGTCGACTATTGGGTCTTCACAGTCGACTCTCTTGCAGACCAGTACACTTCACAAAATAGATTAGGTTTGAAATAATCAAGAAAGTATATAATCGAATTTAAAGTAAAGACAAAGAGATTTATCCTAGTTCGAAACGCCAATATGGTGCCTACTTCTAGTCCCCATGGGTTTCAACATTTTCTTAGATCGTTCAATATCAGGTTTGAGTACAATGATAGGAAACAAGTTCATAAGACTTATTTTGTTCTTCAGATCTTATGACAGTGCTTTATTTTGTGTTACAAAGTTGATTCGATTCTACTATTTATACAACAATTGTAAACTAAGAGATACAAAGCTTTGTAAGACTAAGATTGAGACACTTTGCAATCCTCAGCTGCTACTCGTCGTAAGAAAACCCAAGATATTTCTTCCCAATCAAGGATTTGAATTTATTCCTTGATTGAGGAATGCTACCATATGGTATGTCCAAATTAGATATGTTTGTACACGGCTTTCACTCACGCCCGTATCAGATACTTCCGTGATCTTTTCTTCCTTTTTCTTTTATAGTGATTGATATTTTTCCAAGTTTGATCCCAATTTTTTCTTCTATTTTCTTCATTGTAATTGGTTCGATCTATCAAGATTTTGGGACTGGGATTTTTCTTTCTTTTTCTCTTTGTTTTGATTGATTTACTTGGATGTCGTAGATCATGATTTGATGTTCTTCCATTCCTAGAGCCGGTTTCTTCCATAATTAGCAGTCTTCCAATTTCCTGCAGAGATCCATTCATTAGTTTGTCATTATTAAAATATAAACATAGGAGGCTAACAATTTCCTCCTTTTTGATAATGACAAACTAGTGTAAACATCAGTTGACTTCTCTGTCTGTCAGCTTGCTCCCCCTGACTTGCACAAATTTATGCTATTCTAAGTTTATTGAGTATCAGTCGACTTTTATTCATAGGTAGTTGACTTGCTCCCCCTGACTAGTAGGCGCTTCTTGATTTTCTCATGTTCCAGTCTTTCTGCCCCTTCTAGAATAATAAAAAATAATTGCAAAAAACAAAAGAGCAGACAAGCAACAGATGTATATAATCTATTAATTAGGCAGAGCAAAAATATTATAGCAGACAGTGTTTTAAAAATCATCTTACAACCCATCAAAAAAAGGGACAGGACCCCCATTTGAATAAAAACAAAGTTATGATTGTTCGCCGCTTCTTGAGAATGTAGGTTAGAGTTTTATGCATGTTGTGACAGAAAGTGTCATATGATTTTTCAAAGTTTTTGAAGAAGGAGAAATAGGAGTTTTGGACGGAAATAACTAGATCATTATTGGAGTAGTGGACTTTGGTCTTTTGGGAATCCATTCAGGTGAACACCCGAGTTAACAATTCAATGCCCTCCCGTTTGAACCCATGATACGCCCAAATTACAACTCTAGTTAGAGAGTGTAAGCAGCCGCTGCCAAATATAGAACCCAACTGGGTTGGGTGTCGAATCCCACAGGGAATACTGTGTTCACTAAGTATTATGGTAGTTACTAGACTGTTGATAGAAGGTTCCATAATAGAGAGGGATTTTGATTTATCAATTGTAATCAAATGTTTGTCGCAAAGAGTAATCCAAATATTGGTTGTATTGCAAAAAGTAATTCAGTACGAGAAATCAAACTAGAGTTATGGTTACCAAGATGCTTAAGCAGCTAGGGTTGTAAACTATTTTGGATTCCCAATGAACAATTCTAATTGCAAGAGTAATTGAATTCTGTAGTTTACCCATTAGTTTCTCAACCTAAATGAGTAATTTATCCCTTAATTCTTTCAAACTTAAGGAACATATTATTAATTTAACTATATTCTCACATGGGTTGATCCGGTTAAGGTATCTACCCTCTATCCATAAGTCAAAGCCTTTAGATTTATGTAAACCCTTTCTTTTCCTAACAAGCACTTTTCTATTTGAACAAGGGTTGTTCTTGGGCTAACTTTTCAAGTTTGCAACCAACAAAAGTCATTAAAGTGAAGAAGAGTTTATGCAATATCAATTACTCCTAGTAATCTACTGGATTCACAACCCAAAATCAACTTTTCACATCAAGGCTCCCATATCCCTATTTATGGGAGCTTAGCCACACATTTCAATCCAAGAAAGAAAAGAAACCATTGTGTTATTCATAAATTTATTCCAAGTTTACTCAAAAAAATCACAATTGTTATTCTTCAATCCTCAATAGAAAATATGATAAAGGAATCTAGATCCACAAATCTTCAATGAATCTTAGAGAAAAACTATGTAACAATATGTTTCAAGTATAGAAAAACCCTAATAAAAGTTAAGAGATCCTCAATAAAACCTAAAACTGACTATTTAATATGTTCCTAGTCAAAAATGATTTAAAATTTGAAATTATAAAAAACGCGTCCAAAGTGACGGCCAAAGTGGTGGTTCATTGCAAGGTTTACGGTCCACATTTTGGTCCGTCACTGCGGATCTTGGTAAGTCTTTTTCTGGATAAGACTGAGGGTCAAAGTGGTAGTCCGTCGCAAGACTGATGGTCTTCCATTTTGATTGTTGCTGATGATCCTTGAGAGTCAAGTTCTGGATAGTACTGAAAGTCGAAGTGGTGGTCCATCACAAGGTCGGCGGTCCACCATATTGGCCATCGCTGAACATTTCAGGATGCCTGGTTCTGTTTAGCATTGATGGCCAAAATAGTGGTCCATCCAAGATTGACAGTCCACCACATGGGCCATCGCTGGATCTTCTGAAGTTATGGACTCTGTTTGGACTTGATGGTTGAGTTGGTGGACCGTCACAAGACTGACGGTCCACTAGTTTGACCGTCAGGAGCATTTTTCTTCTAATTTCTTGAGTCTTTTCCCTCAGCTGGCTCCTTACCCTGAAACACTAAAACCAGCACTAAATGCAACCTTGGTTGCTTGAAAACATGCAATTTTTGCAAGAAAAAGATAAAAAATGTTCCGCCAAAAGCCGGAACATCAACACCCTCAACTTAAGGTAATTACATGTCCTCAACCAACTCAGCACCAAATTGCAAATATGAAAAATACAATGATGGGCATTTACTACTTAGCCGCTTCTCACACTACCATTCACTTGTCATCCAAATCAAATGGTTTATCATGTCAGAGTCTATAACCGACATTGTTTCAAATTTAATTCATCTACATAACATGGATACAAGAATCTACAGAGATCAACCAAATTAAGTAAGACTCAGGTTACCCTCACAAACAAGGAGATACACCACTCAGTATATTTTGTGGATACAAATCAAAACCCTCTCACTCATAAAAGAAGTAATAAACATAGCACATGCACCCATTAGCTTACCTTTATCTTCCAACGCCCCCTTATAGCTGAGTTCCAAATCAAGTAGATCTTTGCTAGGCTAGTAATAAGATATCAGGCTAGGTTAGGAAGGAAATTTGGGCAAAAGTGACTAAGAACTAGGATTTAATTCTCTTTACCTTCAAATTCTTCTTACCAAGGCCATTTCTTTGCTAGCTCACTTACCCTTTTCTCATTCATTCATGCCTTACCACGATAAACCCTTTTTTTAAATACACAAGCATCAACCACCCTCAACTTAGGTTGATTCCATAAGTCAAAGTGCACATTATCTTAACTAGACCAAGGCCAAAGGCTTAAATTCAAATTCTAGACCAACTTTATATTAGGCAATTAACAATCCTACAATAGCCACCCTCAAATTAGGTGTTTTACCTAACTTTAAGTACACATTGCCCATTACTAGGCCAGGGATAGAGCTAGGAGTTAACAGCTGACAGAGAGTTAACTAGAATGCTGGGTGATGAAGAAAAATTAACAAACGCTCAAAGAAGGGTTCAAACATGGAAAATTATTTTTGGTGGGGTTAATTACTCTGGCTAAGTGGACTAAAAGCACTAGGTGGACTTCCATCACTTCTTATCCCAAAAACTATAGAACAACATCCATTGCCAGGAAAGTTCTAGGTACTATACTATGTAAGAACTAATACACATACTCGTACACACTGTGGCAACTGAGTCAAACTCATATCCTGACAAAAGTAAACAGTCAAATGGAAATAGTCATAGCTTAATGCCAACATCATTCCTCATCCGTATTTACAAAAATATACTAACATAAACAACCCTTTTATTTGATGGACCCCATCAACAACATAACAAGACTTAAAAACAAGAAAAACACAAATCTAAAGTTAAACCTAGAAAATAAAAATGCCAACTTTACATGATCTAGACGTGATGATTGTCCTAGATAATACATGGTAGGGTTAAGAATATCGGCAACTCAACCCCCCCATGATACAAGTACACCACCCCCACATGAAAATATATGCATTGTCCTCAAAGAATTAAATTAAAGTACAAAGAAATGAGTATACTTTTTTTGCCTCTTATTCTACTGAGGCATCTGTTAAGTGTGGTGAGGACCCTGCATCCTCACCTGGTGTACTATTGGACCCTGTGGTGGTAAGGTCACTCAAAACCTCACCCTCCTAGATCAAATGGATCATCTCTAAGAGTGATGCTGAACTTTGCTCCCTGCTGGGGTAGCACTAGTAGATACGCCTGCATCTTAATCTTTATCTTTCTTCTTTATCTTTGCTTCATATTTCTTTGATTTATTTTGAGCTCTCTTAAAATCATGCTATTCCTATTCCTCTGGTGTCATTTCTACTCTCTTTCTCCTCTTTTCAACTCTCCGTATAGCTTGTTTATCCATGTGTTGCTTTTCTTTGTCTTTCATGGGTATTCCCATTAGGTCCACAATGCCTTCGTCATCGTTACTCACCACTAAGGCAGGGCTAAAAATAGTTTGTTGTGGCTTCTTTCTCTTTAGATCTGCTATATCAGCCTTTGTCTACTCAACTATGATGTTGTCATGATCAGGGAAAGATAGTGCCTCTAGCCTTTTTTGATATGATGATCTATGCTGTCCATCCAAGCTTGAATAGTTTGGAATGGACGGATTGCCTCAGCTATAATTTCATCAAACAAAGGCTTAAATTCTGAAGCCTATTTATCTAACTATCTCTGAAACCTCTTTTGTAGCTTCACTAATTTTGTAAAATTCGCTTGCATCAACCGGTATTCGGAAAAATCTGCTCCACCCATAGATTATAAAGAACCCAACCCTACAGAAGTACCTGGAGGCACATATTCTTGTGGCACATAAGTGGTATGGGTAATGGCATACCTATGGGAATTTCTGTAGCATTAGAAGGTGGTGCAGATTGAGTATGGTAAGCTAAAGGCTTGGTGACATGCTTCTCAAACTTTGAGTCATCTTTTGACTTCTCAATGTCCTGTCTATGTGTAGCTGGGATTTCATTATCAACTCCACGAATCAGGGGTACACCAACTTATTTGCATAACTCAGTGATTAAGCATGGGAACGACAATGCACTACTTGTTTTATGTGTCCTCACAAATATCTCAGCTGCAATAATCAAGCTGAAGTCAACTTGCAGCCCTTAAGCCAAGCTTGCCACCAATACAGCTTGTGTTTATCCAAGTTTCCATCACCTTTTATTGGCATCATCCTTAAGCGAACAACATCCTACCAGAACTTAGCCTTGAATCTAATGGAATATTTTGCAATGCGCTCTCGTGGCTTAGTCAACCAAGAAGGGTTTCCACCATCAGTCAATAATGAAGGCCTCTGAGTGGATGCAATCCTTAACCTATAATGTAGATCAGGTATAGCAGGTGGAGCCTCGTACTCTGGCCCAAACAATATCTTATTAATTATTCAGGCTAAAATATCGATAGTGACTCCTCGGATAGGTACAGGCTCTCTGTTCAACAAGCTCACAATAGATGTCCCCATTGGATAGTCCTTTTCTACTAGTTCAAGATAATTGGCAAAGAATTCTCTTACCCAATTTGATTGATATGCTCTTGGTGGCCTACTCATCCATGATAGTTCATACTCATTGAAACGACATTCCAACTCAGTATACACATGTAGCTTCGATGTCACAATCTGATATTCTTTCTTAAAATGGCTTTTTTATCCCTCTTGCTATAGGTGTCAATCCATCATAGAATTTTTCTCATGCTCCCTCTATCTTCCATCTAATCACCTCTTGAACTTGAGGATCCTTGCATTTGATAACATTAGTATCCTCAGGTTCAGTATCTACATCTGTTGCTTCTATTTGTTCTTCCATGTTAGCAGCTTCAGTTTTACCCTTGACAAACTCAAATTGATTTGTAGCATCTGTTGCCTCGTCTGGGCTTGATTTGGTACTGCTTGTGCTACTGTCTCTCTCTTATTTAGACTGGGAGAGCATGGGAGTTTCCCTTTTGCATTGCCTGGTATTGTAAGCAAGTACAAATTCTCCTCTACCCCTTTGGGATCATCCCCCTCTGTTTGGTGTAAGTTTACGAGCCACCACTTTAGCCATTGCACCTTACTAGAACCTGGGAAACTCTGCTTGATTTTGACGGCCAGTGTGGTGGTCCACCAATTTAGTGACGGTCCACCACTTTGGCTGTCAACTTTTTCCAGTGAATGAATTTTTTAGATTCTTTGTGACGGTTGAAATGGTAGTTTGTCAGGTGACTGGTGGTCCACCAATTTGGCTGTCACTTTTGTTCCACCAATCAACTCATTCTTCTTGTTAGCTACCACTATCATGCCCCATTTCTTGGGCATATACTGAACATGACTTGCCCACTTACTTTCTTAGATGGGGTATACCACTCTCGCATCTAGCGACTTGATGATTTCATTCTTCACCACCTCTTACCTAGGTGGGTTAAGACAATGCCGATGCTCAATAGTCAGGACACAATCCTCCTCTGGCTGGATTTTACGTGTGTATACACGAGGAGGAATGCCTATAATGTCTGCAATCATCAAACCAATAGCCCTTTTATCTCTTAAGAATAGAGATGAGGGCTTCCACCTATTGTTCATCTAATTCAGCCGCAATAATAATAGGTAGTGTATTCCTACTTCCCAGGAACTCATACCTCAAATGACCAGGCAACTCTTTTAGCTCCAAAGTAGGTGGTTCTTCAATAGACTACTTGACTAGTGGACTTAGACGGTTTTTCAAGTCCAAATCCAGCTTCTTGGGTACATAAGAATAACATTCCATGCCTGTCAGGGCACATACAGTCTCCTCATAATCTTCAATACCGTCTTGATCAAAATTCATTAATACAGCAGCTAAAGTCTCCACAACAAATTTTTCCTCTATAGGTACTTCCTGCTCCTCCTCATAATGCTCATATCTTTATGCTGTTTCATGGACTGGCATACATCAAATTGAACTACTTCATCATTTAGCCTAAATAGTAGTTCATTTGCCTTTAGACCAATAAGTACACTCCCAGTTGCGAGAAAAGGTCTACCCAAGATTATGGGCACCTTGAAGTCTACCTCACAATTGAGAATAACAAAATTAGCTGGAGATGTGAAATTGGCCGACTTAACCAGTACGTCATATAAAATTCCCACGGGCCGCTTCACAGACCTGTCTGCCATAACTAATCTTATGTTCATAGGAGTAGGATCCCCCAAACCCAATTTCTTATACATAGCAAGCGGCATCAAATTTATCCCAGCTCCTAAATCCCATAGAGTTTTTGCAAAATCAAGAGGCCCAATAGTGCATGGGATAGTAAATGCTCCTGAGTCTGCCTTTTTTGCACCCACGGCCTTGTGGAAATAGCACCACCAAAAAGGAGATTGTCCACCGTCTCATAACTAACTGTCCGCTTCTTCTTAACAAGGTCTTTTATGAACTTTGTGTACCCGAACATTTGCTCCAATGCCTCCATCAATGGTAAGTTGATTGTCAACTGCTTAAGCATGGCCATAAACTTGCCAAAATTTTTGTCGTCGGCCTTCTTTTTCAATCGATGGGGAAATAGAGGAGGTGGTTTTGGGAGCATAGTAATCACCACTTCGGTCTGCTTTTCCTTTCTCTTTTCCAACTCATCAACATGCTGATGGTTGCATGGTGTATTATCAATAAATTCATCCAGTTTCTCAGACTCTACTAGATAAGTTTCTTCATGCTCAATATCCTCTGCAATCACAGCTTTTCCCATAAATGGGCCTGGTAATACCTTACCACTCCATGTGGTAATTTCCATGCAGGAGACATCATTTCAAGGATTCTGAACTATATTACTTGGCAAAGTTCCACTCTTTCTCTGATTTAATGCTGCTGATAGTTGGCTCATTTGTTTCTCTAACTGTTTGATAAAAGTAGAGTGTGAGTTTACCAATTGACTCATGGAAGAAAAACCACTCTTCATAGTAGTCACCTCAGAGTTGGTAATCTCAACTCTCTTTAATAATTTCTCTATTATGTCCTTCATGGATATCTTTCCAGAGCTAGTTGTAGTATTATCTCTGCTTCTAGGAGGTACATATAGTCCACTCCTATCATTTTTGCTCTTTCAGTTCCCATGATCTCTATCCTTGTAACCGGCTTTGTCATAATAGTTCCTACCTTGATTTCCTTGGATATTGGCTCGGAGTCCCCCCTGATTATTTAGATAGTTTGCCTCTTCTTACGAATCAGAGTCAGCTCTTCCCTGGGATGCAACTGCTTTCACCTTCTCTATTTTTCTAGAAAATAGATGCTTAGTCAGAAAATCTATATGTGTCTTTAAATGTGCTATATCCTGGTCATATTCTTTCTCTTTCTTATGTTTCTTTATAGTGATACTACCAGACACAGTAGGGCTTGGTATAACAGAATCTCTGGTTTGCCAAGATCTAGTCTATTTTGTCATCTGATCAAGCATCTCTGAAGCCTCTAAAAAAGTGAGGTGAACAAACGACCCTCCTATAACATTATCCACAGCTAGCTTCATAATAAAGTTCAAAACTCGATAAAGAGTCTCCATCAAATGAATATCCATAATTTTATGGTTTGAGCACTGAAATAACTTCTTTTTAAACCTCTCTCAGGTCTCATGAATATCTTCATTGGGAAGCTATCAAAAGTTACAAATTTCATCCCTTAACTATACCCTCTCAGAGGGTGCAAAGAACCTTTCTAGGAATGCCTCTTTTAACTGTCTCCAGTTGGTTATAAAGTTAGGAGTCAGTTCATTTAGCCATAGTGTCACCTCCCCAGATAGAGACAACGAAAACAAACATAGGCAGATAGTATTCTGACCCACTCCTGGATTATCAAAAGACTTGCAAATGGTCACAAAGTTCACCAAATGCATGTATGGATTATCTACGGGAAGTCCACCGAACAACCCCTTAAGATGAAGGAGTTGAACCATTGTACTGGTAATATTAAATTTAGCTCTTCGTGCTAGATGTGGAGGAATAATAGCTCCATTTGCACCTACTCCATCCATTCCATATTCGTTGTCGTTTATATCAAACTGCACTAGTTGATGCTCTTGCTTTGCCCTAAAGGGCCGAATCCTGTTTATATTTTGATTCACTGGTGCAATCATATTCTCAGCATGCCTTGGGTTAACAGGATCTAACAAGTCATCATCCTCCAAATCATCATCATCAGGATTAGGATGACGTGCCTGCTGGCCGTCATTCTTTCGATTTAGTTGAGCTCTAGCCAGAGCAGCTAGTATTTTAACATCTTAGGGGTCTTCCATTCTACCAATTAACTATGGTTTCAAATATATTAGTAATAATGGAGCACCCGATCTCCATGTACTTAACATACACAATAACTTCTCTACAAAGAACAAAAATAACAAATAAAAGTAAAATTTGGGAAACTTGACCAAAGGTTAATTATCAAACATAAACTTAATTGACAACCATATTCCCTAGCAATGGCACCAAAATATGATACGCCCAAATTACAAATCTAGTTAGAGAGTGTAATCGATCACTGTCAAATATAGAACCCAACTGGGTTGGGTGTCGAATCCCATAGGGAATACTGTGTTCACTAAGTATTATGGTTGTTACTAGACTATTGATTGAAGGATCCAGAATATAGGGAGATTTTGATTTATCTATTGTAATCAAATATTTGTCACAGAGAGTAATCGAAATATTGGTTGTATTGGAAAGAGTAATTCAGTAAGAGAAATCAAACTAGAGTTATGGTTACCAAGATGCATAAGCAGCTAGGGTTGTGAACTATTTTGGATTCCCAATGAACAATTCTAATTGCAAGAGTAATTAAATTCTATAGTTTACCCATTAGTTTCTCAACCTAAATAAGTAATTTATCGCTTAATTCTTTCAAACTTAAGGAACATATGATTAATTTAACTATACTCTCACATGGGTTGATCCGGTTAAGGCATCTACCCTTTATCCAAAAGTTTAAACCTTTAGATTTATGCAAATCCTTTCTTTTTCCAACAAGCACTTTTTTTTCCACACGAAGCATCATAGTATTCATCATCTTATGACCTAGAGAGAGCTTAATTTTAGGCAGCGTAGATGGATAGAGTTTCTTAAGGATTATGACATCTCTATTTTATATCATCCGAGAAAGGAGAACGTGTTAGTGGAAACCTTGAGCCAAAAGAGGGTGAGTATGGGTATCTTTGATTCTATCTCAGTTTCTCATAGGCCATTTGTATAGGACATCTAGTCCTTAGACAACTTGATAGTGAAACATAATATTTCTGTGCCCATAGGGATTCTTTCTAGTGTTGAGGCGAGGCTGACCTGTCAGTTTAAGGATATTATACTTTGCATCATTCGTGATTTGATATTGAGTGGTGAGTCCAAAAGGGATACCTTATATTTTAAGGGTGCTCTAGATATTCTATTCGCCCTATTACAACTAAGATATATATAGATTTGAGACAACTTTATCGGAGTGGCATAAAGAGGTATATGGTAGACTTTGTAGCTCATTGCCTATGTTGTCAGTAGGTGAAGGCCAAGCATCAGAGGCCTAGTGGCCTGATTAAGAAATTGCCTATTCTCGAGTAGAAGTGGGAGCGGATCATTAGTGGATTACCTTTAACTTTCCATGGTTCCAACAGTATTTGGATGATTGCAGATTGGTTGATGAAATCAGCACATTTTATTCCTATTTGGATGATCTTTAGTGTTGAGAAGTTAGCTCGTATCTATATTTTTGAGATAGTTTGTTTGCATGGACTGCTTATATCTATTATTTTATACTGGGGTTTTATATTCGCTTCTAGAACTGATATGGATCTTATCACTCAGAAGGAGTTGGGTACTCAAGTAGATCTTAGCAGAACTTTCCATCCACAGATAGATAGTCAGTCGAGTAGAATATTTAGGTTCTCAAAGATATACTCCGAGCCTGTGTTATAGAATTTAGATGTTAGTGGGTGCAACACTTACCATTGGTATAGTTTGCATATAATAATAACTACCATTCGAGTATTAGTATGACACTATTTGAGGCATTATATGGTAGATATTGTCAATTTCTGATTGGATGGTTTGAGACCTCAACGATTAGTTCCCATAGTACTGACCTGCTAAAAAGCCATTGGATAGAGTTAGGGTAATTAAGGATAAGGTTAGGGCAGCTTAGAGTAGGCAGAAGGCTTATACAAATCGTAGACTTTATGCCTTGAGATTTGGATCTAGAGATTGTGTGTTCCTCTAATTATCTCTCATAAAGGTTGTGATGAGGTTTGGGAGGAAAGGCAAGCTCAGTCCTCGATATATTACAACTTTTGAGATCCTTCGCACAGTTGGAGAGATGGTTGATGAGTTAGCCTTACCTATAAATTTTTAAATTCAAGGAGGGTGGGGTAAATTGTAAAATTCCGATGAGTCAACTATTGGGTCCTCATAGTCGGCTCTCTTGCAAATCAGTACACTTCACAAAATAGATTAGGTTTGAAATAATCAAGCAAGTAAATAATCAAATTTAAAGTAAAGACAAAGAGATTTATCCTGGTTCGGAACACTAATATGGTTCCTACTTCCAGTCCCCATGGGTTTCAATATTTTCATAGATCGTTCAATATCAGGTTTGAGTATAATTATAGGAAACAAGTTTTGAAGACTTATTTTATTCTTCAGATCTTATGACACAACTTTGTTTTTTGTTACAAAGTTGATTCAATCCTTCTATTTATACAACAATTGTAAACTAAGAGTTACAAAGCTTTTTAAGACTAAGATTGAGACACTTTGCAATTTTTCTTGAAGTTGTGTAACTCTTGTCTGTCTTTAGCCTTGTTATTTTATAGTCTTAAGCTGCTACTCGTCGTAAGGAAACTCAAGAGATTTCTTCTCAATCAAGGATTTGAATTGATTCCTTGATTGAGTAATGTTACCATATGGTATGTCCATATTAGATATGTCCATACACGGCTTTCACTCATGTTCGTATCAGATACTTTCGTGATTTTTTCTTTTTTTTTTCTTTTGTACTGACTGATGTTTTTCCAAGTTTGTTCGTGATTTTTTCTTCATTTTGCTTCGTTGTAATTGTTTCGATCTGTCATAATTCTGGGACTGTGATTTTTCTTCCTTTCTCTCTTTGTTTTGATTGATTTATATGGATGTCATAGATCATGATTTGATATTCTTCCATTTCTAGAGCCACCTTCTTCCATAATTAGTAGTATTCCAATATCCTGCAAACATCCATTATTAGTTTGTCATTATTAAAATGTAAACATAAGAGGCTAACAATCTCCTTCTTTTTGATAATGACAAACTAGTGTAAACATCAGTTGATTTCTCTGTCTGTCATCTTGCTCCCCCTGACTTGCACACATTTATGCTATTCCAAGTGTCTTGAGTATCAGTCAACTTTTATTCATAGGTAGTCGACTTGATCCCCCTGACTAGTAGGCACTTCTTAATTTCCTCGTGTTCTGGTCTTTCTCCCCCTTCCGGCATAATAAAATAGAATTGCAAAAAACAAAAGAGTAGACAAACAACGGATATAAATAATCTATTAACTAGGCAGAGCAAAAATATTATAGCAGACAGTGTATTAAAAATCATCTAACAACCCATCAAAACAAGGGACATGACCACCTTTTGAATAAAAACAAAGTTATCATTGTTTGCTGCTTCTTGAGAATGTAGGTCAGAGTGTTATGTATGTTATGACAGAATGTGTCATATGATTTTTCAAAGTTTTTGAAGGAGGAATAGGAGTTTTGGATGGAATAACTAGATCATTATTGGAGGAGTGGACTTGTGTCTTTAGGGAATCCATTCAGGTGAACACCCAAGTAAACAATTCAATGCCCTCCCATTTGAACCCGTGATACGCCCAAATTACAACTCTAGTTAGAGAGTGTAAGCAGTCACTATCAAATATATAACCCAACTAGGTTTGATATCAAATACCCTAGGGAATACTGTGTTCACTAAGTATTGTGGTTGTTACTAGACTGTTGATTGAAAGTTCCAGAATAGAGAGTGATTTTGATTTATCAATTGTAATCAAATTTTTGTCACAGAGAGTAATCCAAATATTAGTTGTATTGCAAAGAGTAATTCAGTAAGAGAAATCAAACTAGAGTTATGGTTACCAAGATGCTTAAGCATGTAGGGTTTTGAACTATTTTGGATTCCCAAAGAACAATTCTAATTGCAAGAGTAATTGAATTCTATAGTTTACCCATTAGTTTCTCAACATAAATGAGTAATTTGTCCCTTAATTCTTTCAAACTCAAGGAACATATTATTAATTTAACTATATTCTCACATGGGTTGATCCGGTTAAGGAATCTACCTTCTATCCAAAAGTTAAAGCCTTTAGATTTATGTAAACCCTTTGTTTTCCCAACAAGCACTTTTCTATTTGAACAAGTGTTTTTCTTGGGCTCACTTTTCAAGTTTACAACTAGGAAAACTCATTAAAGTGAAGAAGAGTTTATGCAATATCAATTACTCATGGGAATCTACTCGATTCACAACCCAAAATCAACTTTTCACATCAAGGCTCCTATAACCCTAGTTATGGGAGCTTAGCTACATATTTCCACCCAAGAAAGAGAAGAAACCATTGTGTTATTCTTAAACTAATTCCAAGTTTACTTACAAAAGTCACAATTTTTGTTCTTCAATCTTCAATAGAAAATATGATAAAGGAATCTAGATCCACAAATCTTCAATGAATCTTAGAGAAAAACTATGTAACAATATGTTTCAAGTATGGAAAAACCCTAATAAAAGATAAGAGATCCTCAATAAAACCTAAAACTGACTATTTATATGTTCCTAGTCAAAAAGGATTTAAAATTTGAAATTATAAAACCTGCGTCCAAAGTGACGGCCAAAGTGGTTGTCCATAGCAGGGTTGACGGTCAACCTTTTGGTTCGTCACTGCGGATCTTGGTAGGTCACTTTCTGGATAAGACTGACGGTCAAAGTAGTTGTTCGTCGCAAGACTGACGGTCTTCTATTTGAATCATCACTAATGATCCTTGAGAGTTAAGTTCTGGATAGTCCTGAAGGCCGAAGTGGTGGTCTATCACAAGGTTGATGGTCCACCATGTTGGCCGTCGTGAGAATTTCAGGATGCCTAGTTCTGTTTAGTGCTGATGGCAAAAATGGTAGTCCATCGTAAGACTGACGGTCCACCACATGGGCCATCGCTGGATCTTCTGAAGTCATGGACTTTGTTTGGACCTGACGGTTGAGTTGGTGGTCCATCGCAAGAGTGACGGTTTACCATTTTGACCATTAGGAGTGTTTTTCTTCTAATTTTCTGTGTCTTTTCCCTCAGCTGTCTCCTTCCTGGAAACACTAAAAACCAGTATTAAATACAACCTTGGTTGCTTGAAAACATGCAAATTTTCCAAGAAAAAGATGAAAAATGTTCCGCCAAAAACTGAAACATCAACACCCTCAACTTAAGGTAATTGCTGGTCCTCAAGCAACTCAGCACCAAATTGCAAATATGAACAATACAATGATGGACATTTACTACCGAACCACTTTTCACACAACCATTCACTTGTCATCCAAATCATTTGGTTTAAAATGTCAGAGTCTATAACCGGCATCATTTCAAATTCAACTCATCTACACAATATAGATACAAGAATCTACATAGATCAGCCAAATTAAGTAAGACTCAGGTTTCCCTCACAGACAAAGAGATCCACCACTCAGTATATTTTGTGGATACAAATCAAAACCCTCTCACTTATTAAAGAAGTAACCAACATAGCACATACACTTATAAGCTTTCCTTTATTATCTAATGCCCCCTTATAGCTGAGTTCCAAGATCAACTAGGTCTTTGCTAGGCTAGTAATGAGGTATTAGGCTAGGTTAGTAAGGAAGTTTAGGAAAAAGTGACTAAGAACTAGGCTTTAACTCTCTTTACCTTAAAATTCTTCTTACCAAGGCCATTGCTTTGCTAGCTCACTTACCCTTTTCTCATTTATTCATGCCTTACCACGATAAACCCTTTTTTTTAAATACACAAGCCTTAGCCACCCTCAACTTATGTTGATGCCTTAAGTCAAAGTGTACATTATCTTAACTAGACCAGGGCCAAATGCTCAAATTCAAATTTAAGACCAACTTTCCATTAGGCAGTTAACAGTCCTACAATAGCCACTCTCAACTTAGGTATTTTGACTATGTTTAAGTATACATTGTCCATTACTAGGCCAGGGCCAGAGCTAGGAGTCAACAGCTGAAATAGAGTTAACTAAAATGCTGGGTGATGAAGAAAAATTAACAAAGGCTCAAAGAAGGGTTCAAACATGGAAAATTATTTTTGGTAGGGTTAATTAAATTGGCTAAGTAGACTAAAAGCACAAGGTGGCCTACCATCACTTCTTATCCTAACAACTACAGAACAACATCAATTGAACAGGGCAAGTCCAAGGTACTATACTATGTAAGAACTGATGTGTGAGCAGATGCTAACACATTTGAGGCTTTTGACTCTAAATAATTATGAAGTCTTAAGCAACTTTTGTTATTTTTAATTGTTTTTGTTGTGTTAATGCAGGTGTAAGTGATAGGGGTAAAAATTAAATAAAAGAGGAATAAACCAAGTAAAATCTGGTTCAAATGAACTGAAGTGTTTCTGATGACATTTTTGATGCGTCGTCAGCCTGGTGATTGATTATCAAAGTTTTTGTCAAGCTTAGACAGAATCCGAAGAAGTGAAGTAAAGTGTGATGACATTTTTGATATGTCGTCATAACTGTGATAAGGTATCAAAATTGCCGTCAACTCAAAGCAGAACATGATGATTGCTAATGTGGATATGATGACATTTCTGACATGTCATCACATATTTGATAAGACATCAAAATTTTGTTGTCAGGAAAAGCAGAAGATGCTATTATACTGGAAGCATTGATGATATTCTGTACAAACCGTCAGGTGTCTGACAAGCCGTCAGAAATAGCGTCGTCTATTTTGAGGAAAAGCTAAAACCTTGATTTTATTCCCTTATTTAGGATTAACTATTTAAAGCCTTGTTTAGGGTTTTCTAAAGGGGGACGCACATTGAGTTCTGGGGATACACTTTGATATTTTCTCGCTCTAATTTTCTAGGCTTGAAAAAGAAAATACTTTGAAGAGATTATCATCATTGTTTTGGAATTTCACTTTGTGATCTAATCTGCGATTCACTAATTATTATTCATCTCTGTAAGTTTATATTTCAAATCATAAATTCAATTATGTGTTTCAGTCGTTACATAATGAGTGGCTAAATTTCATTAACCTAGATTATGGGATCTAGGGTTAGGTCATGATAAGGTGTTAAATACTCAAGGTTTAATAAGTGGTAGGATTTCTTGATAATTCTGAGATTATAATTTATGTCTGTTGGTTGTAAACAATAGGTATACCTACTTTGGTTTGCTTGACAAAGAAATCATAAATAGTAGGAAGTGAATTATCAACAGGGACTCGAAAAGGCTTCGTTTAATAATCAGCTCTGTAACAAGGTTAATTAACCTGAGGTAAAATCTAGTTAGTCAGTTGCGATTCCCTAAGTACGAGAGGATTAGGAAATTGGACGCTTGAATAGGTTGAGAGACATTTGAGCATGCCATCGATAAAGATAGCTTGTCATCCTAACCACCATAAGAACCTTGAGTTATTTGTAGCATCTGTCAAGTACCGTAAACCCTAGTGAACATAATTCCGATTATTCCCTAAACTCTTGATTACCAACAATCACTTGTTCAACAATTAAAAACCCCCATTTTGTATTTTTGTGTCAGTTAATTGAATTTAACTTCTAGCTTTAGTTTCAAATTAGTTTAATCGCCACTTACATTGTTCCCTGTGGATTTGACCCCGACTCCAAAGTTGGGTAAATATATTGACGATGACCGAGTTGCACTAATTTGATGTGTAAGTTGAGAGTTATAAAAAATGTCGCCATTTTCGGGGAACAATTTGGCGTATTAAGTTAGTTTGGAATTTTAGCTTACTTGCTTGAATTTAAACTTGTAAATATTTGTTTGTGATTTCCTTTGTTTCTTGTGTTAGGTAGATTCTCTTTATTTTTGTTTATTTCTTACTATGGCATCATGGAATGAATGTGATTTTTATGGTTGGAAATTATCTGGATGATCCATGTCCATATTGTGATGGACCCCACTTTTGGCAAGATTGTAGATATGCTCCCCGGAGAGAGATGTGTGCACCATCTCCATCCTACCAAGAGTATAATTATTCTTTATATGGTGGTCAAGATGGACATTGGAGTGATTGCCCAAATTCTCCCTCCCTCTATTGCGCTAACCTAAGTTTTAGTTCTTCTTATGATTATGACAGGTCTTATGCTCAAGGAAAGAAAGAACGAATCACTGGAAAGAGTGACATTGAAGCTATGCTTCAACTAATGTTGTATCATATAGACACAACGAATGATACCATATGTGACATACGTCAAGACATTAAGGCATTTAACGAGGGAAAAGAAAGGATAGAAGAGATGGATATCGAGGTCAATCATCCAAAATACTTTTCTACATTATGTTTAGATGATATCTTATCTGTGGAATTATTAAAAATAATGGAAGAGTGTAAGGATGAAGAGCAAGAATCCTATGTTGATGATGAGCTTGATGTTGAGCAACCCTCGATGATTTCCCAACCAACCAAACCATTCTTGAATGAAGATTCCAAGGATGAGGAAATGGTAGTAGATTTAAAAGAAGAAATCAAGCACAAACCTCATGAAGAATCTAGTCCATTTCGGGGTAAAAATACTAATAGGGAAGCTATTCCAAAATTGAGGGTTGGTCCTCATTCGAATCACTTTTCAAAATTATGCTTAGTGGATGTGATGAAATTTGAATCACCCAAGCAAATGATGAATTTTTAAAACAAGGAGGAAGATTCTTACATTTTGGAGTTTGTCCATCCAAAAGGGTTTACTATTTAAGATTCTCAACATTGCCAAATAAGCCCACATAAAAGTTTGATACAAAATTGGGCAAGCAGTTCAAGTCTTCGAAGTGGCGTGATAGAACATTCCTCATCATGCCCTCACATTTTCCCAACACACCCCCAAGATGTATTGATCAAAAGTTGGGACAGTGTTCAAATCCTCCAAGTGAAGACAAAAATAATTATCAAAAAGGTATCTTAATGAAGTCTGAGTAGTCAAGATAACAGAGTCGCGCCACAACGTTAAACCAGGCGCTGCTTGGGAGGCAATCCAAGGAATTTTGTTGTTTGTATTCGTCTTATGTGATTGACATTAGATCTTCACATCCATGGTGCCACAGGTATATTTCTAACTCTCTTGTTTTGGTTTGATGCATTGGAGACATTCTATAATTTTAAGTTGAGGGTGGGGCTACTTGTGGGTGTTGGTGTCCTCTGTGGGTTTTTGTTGTCGTGCCTCTTTTCCCCGAAGTCTTGTTTCTAGTAGAGCCGACATGTTTAGGCATATTATGTTTTGTTTTATGATGGGTTGTGGTTAATTAAGGGAAAAATAAATATCTAGGGCTGTTGATATATTTTTGTTGATTTCTCCTGGAATGATAAATACCTCTCTAGCTGTCTATCTGATAACTGTGTGATGTACATCTATATGTGAATACTGTGAATCTTTTTATGGCATTAGTTATAGGGGTATGATAATCATTGCTAATAATTGCATGAACTGGATAAGTAGTAGCTTGTGATGTACCTTTGTGCCATGTGTATGTGAGGTCTAGCTAAGTTTCCTTTGTATGTTGAATCTAAAACTTGCCTGGTTAGTCTCGCCTTGGTTGAAAGATAGGGGTTAGGAAAGGATCATAAGCCATTGTTGATATTAGTCCACTTTTAGCCTAAATTACCTACCCTATGTGCATGATATCTCCCTTGATCCCTCTTTTGAGCATGAATAGATTATTTCTTTGTATGACACCTGTCACCTTCCCATTTAACTTAGAATGAACCTGTTTTGGCCCTGGTCCTCCTTGGATACTGTGCACCTTAACTTAGGTAAATAACCTAAGTTGAGGGTGGCTATCATAGGGGTGCGTGATGTGAAATGTGTATGAAGAGATTTTGAATAAAAAGAAAAGATTTAAATGATATATATGGTAGAAAAAGAATAAGAAAAGAAAAAGACCGTGAAAAAAAAGAAAGAAGTGTTGAAAAAAAAAGAGACCGCACTTATCCCGAATATGTGTGATCAAGAATGAATGAAAAATGGAAAAAGGCTAAGAGGTGGGACCCTAAAAGAGTAGTTTAGTATCCAGGAGGCTTAGTCACTTTAAATATTCGTGAACACTATTCCAGCCCCAAACCTATATTACAAGTCAAATAAAAAGACCTATAGTGATCCTAACTCAACTGTTTGAAAGCCTTGGTAATGAAAAGAAGGGCAAACATATGGTATTTAACATACATTGATTGGAATTTCTTTCTGAGAGTGAGTGTCTCTTGACCATCCCTACATTGACATGCTTGATTTCATACATGAGTTAGGAGGGACTTCTTTGTTGTAAGGGCACACAGGTTCTATCACTAGCTGCCTACTTTTTTGGGTAGTGTAACTGTAAATATGCATGGTTGTTGTTTCTAACTTGATGCCAAATCTTGATTCCTTTGTGTCACATTGTGGATCTTCATTTATAAACATAGTTGGGTTTATAAGTAATTGAACTTGGAGAGTGCCATGTGTTTTGAGCTAAAATTGAAAATCAACTGCCATGGGTATCTTATGTATTTCTTGGTTAAGTATCATAGTGTTGTGTTTTGGTTGCTTGAGGATAAGCAATTTTTTTAAGTTGAGGGTGTTGATGTGTGAGTAGATGCTAACACATTTGAGGCTTTTAACTCTAAATAATTGTGAAGTCTTAAGCAACTTTTGTTATTTTTGATTGTTTTTGTTGTGTTAATGCAGGTGTAAGTGATAGGGTGGAAATTAAACAAAAGAGGAATAAACCAAGTGAAATCTGGTGCAAATGAACTGAAGTGTTTCTGATGATATTTTTTGATGTGTCGTCATCCTGGTGATCGGTTAACAAAGTTGCCGTCAAGCTTAGACAGAATCTGAAGAAGTGAAGTGATGTGTGACGATATTTTTATATGTTGTCACAACTGTGATAAGGCGTCAAAATTGCCGTCAAATCAAAGTAGAACATGATGATTGCTAGTGTAGACGTGACGACATTTCTGACATGTCGTCACATATTTGATAAGCCATCAAGATTTTGTCGTCAGGAAAAGCAGAAGATGCTATTATACTAGAAGCTTTGACGATATTCCTCACAAGCCGTCAGGTGTCTGACAAGCTGTCAGAAATGATGTCGTCCATTCCAAGGAAAATTTGAAACCTTGATTTTATTCTCTTATTTAGGATTAACTATTTAAAGCCTTGTTTAGGGTTTCCTAAAGGAGGACGCACATTGAGTTCTAGGGATACACTTTGATATTTTCTCTCTCTAATTTCCAGGCTTGAAAAAGCAAATACTTTGAAGAGATTATCATCATTGTTTTGGAATTTCACTTTGTGATCTAATATACGATTCACTAATTATTATTCATCTCTGTAAGTTGATCTTTCAAATCATGAATTCAATTATGTTTTTCGATCATTACATAATAAGTGGCTAAATTCCATTAACCTGGATTATGGGATCTAGGGTTAGGTCATGATAAGGTGTTAAATACTCAAGGTTTAATAAGTGTTAGGATTTCTTGATAATTCTGAGATTATAATTTATGTCTGTTGGTTGCGAACAATAGGTGTACCTACTTTGGTTTGCTTGAGAAAGAAATCATAAATAGTAGGAAGTGAATTATCAACAGGGACTCGAAAAGGCTTCGTTTAATAATCAGCACTGTAACAAGGTTGATTAACCTGAGGTAAAATCTGGGTAGTCAGTTGCGATTCCCTAAGTCTGAGAGGATTAGGCAATTGGACGCTTGAGTAGGTAGAGAGATATTTGAGCAAACCATCGATAAAGATAGCTTGTCATGCTAACTACCGTGAGAACCTTGAGTTATTTGTAGCATCTATCATGCATCGTAAACCCTAGTGAACATAATTCCGGTTATTCCATAAACTCTTGATTAGAAACAATCACTTGTTCAACCATTAAAAACCCCGATTTTGTCTTTTCGTGTCATCTGTTTGAATTTAACTTGTAGCTTTTGTTTCAAATTAGTTTAATCGCCACTCATATTATTCCCTGTGGATTTGACCCTGACTCCAAAGTTGGGTAAATATATTGACAGCGACCGCCTTGCACTAATTTGATATGTAAGTTGAGCGTTATCAAGAACTAATACAAATACTCGCACACACTCTGGCAACTGAGTCAAACTCATATACCAGGATGCAAAAGTAAACAGTCAAATGGAAATAGTCCTATCTTGATGCCAACATCTTTCATCATCTATATTTACAACAAGATACTAACATAAACAACCCTTTTATTTCATGTACCACATTAACAATATAACAAGACATGAAAACAAGAAAAATGCAAATCTGAAGTTAAACGTAGAAACTAAAAATGCCAACTTAGCATGATCTAGACATGCCAATTCTACTAGATAGCACATGGTAGGGTTCAGAATATCGACAACACAACCCCCCATGATACAAGTACAGAACCCCTACAAAAAAACATATGCATTGTCCTCAAAACATTAAATTAAAGTACAAATCAATGGGTATATTTGTTTTTCCTTATCTGAGGCATCTGTGAAGTGTGGTGAGGACCTTGCATCCTCACCTGGTGTACTATTGGCCCCTATAATGGTAGGGGCACTCAAAACTTCAACCTCCTAGATCAAAAGAATCATCTCTCGGAGTGATGCTGAACTTTGACCCTTTGCTGGGGTAGCACTAGTAGATACGACTGCTGCTTTATCTTTCTATTTCTTCTTTCTCTTTTCTTCATCTTTCTTTGATTTATTTTGAGCGCTCTTAAAATCATGCTATTTCTGTTCCTTCGGTGTCATTTCTGCTCTCTTCTCCTCTTTTTAGCTCTCCTTGTAGCTCGTTCATCTATGTTTTGCTTTCCTTTGTCTTTTAAGGGTCTCCCTATTAGGTCCATAATGGATTAATCATCATCACTCACCACTAAGGCTAGGTAAAAAATAGTTTGTTGTGGCTTCCTTCCCTTTAACTTTGCTATATCATCCTTTGCCTGCTCAAATTCAACAATGAGCTTGGTAAGATCAGGGAAACACAGTGCCTCTAGCCTTTTTTGATGCGGTGCTCCATGATTTCCATCCTAGCTTGAATAGTTTGGAATAGAAGTATTGCCTTAGCTACAATTTCATCAACAAAAGGTTTAAATTCTGATGCAACATCTCTAAAACCTCTTTTGTAGCTTCACTAATTTTGCAAAATTCTCCTGCGTCAACCTATATTCAGCAAAGTCTGCTTCACCCATAGATTATGCAGAACCCAACCCTGCAGAAATGCCTTGAGCCACATATTCTGGTGGCACATAAGTGGTGATGGGCAACGGCATACCTACGGGAGTTTCTGTAGCATTAGAAGCTGGTGCAAATTGAGTTTGGTAAGCTAGAGGCTTGGTGACACGCTTCTCAAACTTCGAGTCGTCTTTTGACTTCTCAATATCCTGTCTATGTGTAGCTGGGATTTCATTATCAACTCCTTGAATCAGGGGCACACCAGCTTATTTCCATAACTCAGTGATTAAGCATGGGAATGACAATGCATTGCTTGTTTTATGTGCCCTCACAAATATCTCATCCGCAATAATCTAGCCGAAGTCAACTTACAGCTCTGAAACCAAGCTTTCCACCAATATGGCTTTTGTTTATCCAAGTTTTCGTCACCTTTTGTTGGCATCAGCCTTAAGCGAATAACAGCCCAACAGAACTTAGCCTTGAAGCTAATGGAATATTCTCCAATGCGCTCCCGTGGATTAGTCAACCAAGAGGGGTTACCATCATCAGTCAGTAACGAATCCACCTAAGGACTCTAAGTGGATGCAGTCCTCAACTTATCCTGAAGATCAGGTATAGCAGGTGGAGCCTCATACTCTACCCCAAACAATGTCCTATTAATTGTTTCAGATAAAATATCGATAGTGACTCCTCGGACAGGTATGGACTCTTTATTCGGCAAGCTCGCAATTGATGTCCCCTTTGGACAGTCATTTTCTACTAGTGCAAGATAATTGGCAAATAATTCTCTTACCCAATTTGGTTGATACGCTCCTGGTGGCCTGCTCATCCACGCTAGTTCATACTCGTTAAAATGACGTTCCAACTTAGGATACTCATGTAGCTCTGATGTCACAATCTGATGTTCCTCTAAAAATGGACTTTTTATCCCTCTTGTTATAGGTGTCAATCTGTCATAGAATTTCTCTCCTGCTCTCTCTATCTGCCATCTAATCACCTCTCAAACTTGAGGATCCTTACGCTTGATAACGTTAGCATCCTCAGGTTCAGTATCTACATCTGTTGCTTCTATTTCTTCCCCCACGTTAGTATCTTCAGTTTTACCCTCAACAAACTCGGGTTGATTTATAGAAACCATTACCTTGTCTGGGATTGAGCTGGTACTAGTTGGGCTACTTTCTCTCTTCTCTTCAGACTGGGAGAGCGTGGGTGTTTCCCTTTTGCATTGCCTGGTGTTGTAAGCAAGTGTAGATTCTCCTCTACCCCTTTGGCATCTTCCTCCTCTGTTTGGTGGAAGTTTACGAGGCATAACGCCTGAAAAAGAAGTAAGGAATTAGTTCAAAGCACAAAAACTGCCTAACAGTGAAAATTTAGACTTGACGGTCATACTGGTGGTCCACCATGTGGGCCATTAGGTCCTATCTAGAAGACCTGAAAGTTCAGTGAGTTGTGATTATCCATTTGATGGTCCGTCGTATCTTAACCAGTGGGTGTCATTTTTGGTGTTCTTGCGACGGTTCATTTGGTGATCTGTTGCAAAGTTGAAGGTCCACCATTTTAACCGTCGCACCCCCTTCTTCAGATTCACGATTCAATTTGGCATTTTTCAAACATTTAGAAAACCATCCTGATTTTTTGGCAAAAATTGACACCAATTCCATATTTATGCACACAATTTCACACTTTTGAGCATACGGGTTACTCAGGCTTCACCCATATAGAGTATATTATCATTCTGGATTCGAAACAAGTTAAAGAAAAAGAATAAAATAAGATGAACTTTTATCAACCAACCAATTATTTATTTTATATTTTATCAGTTCTAAAAGAAAAGACATGGAGGTGGTCATAGCTTGATTTTGCAGAAGTTACTCTTTTACTTGCTTGCAAATATTGAAAACAAGCTTAACTTAAAACTCTACAATTGCTTTAAAGAATATTTGAGATGAAGATAAAGAAAAGAGGTGGTCACTTAGGGAAAAAAGGAGTAGATAGAGAGTCCCAGGAAGAGCAAATACCTTCAGATTCTTTGAATCCAAAGGAACTTGGTCAGTTAAAGAAGGCTGAAAAGGGTACAACATATGTAACCGCTCTTTTACCTCTTTAAAATCAATTGGGCCAAACATGGGTGGCTTAAATAAAGAATTGTTTTTAACCCGACCCAACCCAGTGCTAGGGTAACAATGACATCTACTATGACGGTCCGTCGGAAATGTGACGGACCACAATTTGGGCTATCGTACCTTACCAGAACATGGTCACCTCAGTTTAATTTCGATGGTCAAAGTAATGGTCCACCAAATTTATAATGGTCCACAACTTTGGCCGTCGCACCTTACTAGAACATGGTCACCTCAATTTAATTTTGATATTCAAAGTGACAGTCCACCAAATTTGTGATGGGCCACCACTTTGGCCATCGTACCTTACCAGAAGCTAGGTAACTCAGTTTGATTTTGACGGCTAGTGTGGTGGTCCACCAATTTAGTGATGGTCCACCACTTTGGCCATCAATTTTTTCTAGTGAATGAATTTTTTAGCTTCTTCGTGATAGTTGAAATGGTGGTCCGTCAAGTGACTGGTCGTCCACCAATTCGGCCGTCACTTTTGTTCAAGTAGCTCAGATTTCCCCCCTTTTTTCCAATTGTATTACTCCTTCTTTTTTCTACATTTTAAATCCTGCACACTTCACAAACACATAAAAAATGTACTAGAACAACAAAATAATTTAACTAATTCTTTACAATAATACACCGTGGGTTGCCTTCCACTAGCGCCTGATTTATCATCGTGGCACGACTCAGTTATCTCGATTACTCAGACTTTATCGAGATAGACATTATCAATACTCCTTATCTAGTCCATTGGAATGATATATAGTTTCACATGCTGTCCATTTACCTTGAAGACACTTCCGTCTTCATTTTCAAGTTCCACTACTCCAGATGAGTAGACTTGACTCACTTTAAATGGGCTGGACCATTTGGATTTGAGCTTACCTGGAAATAGTTTGAGTCTGGAGTTGAACAGAAGCACCAAGTCACCTATTTAGAAATCCCACTTTTCAATCCTGTGGTCATGATACTTCTTCATTCTTTCCTTGTATAGATCAGCCCGATCATAAGTTCCAAGATAGAGCTCGTCCATCTCATTTAGCTGCCCCAGTCTCATATTCGTTGCCTTATTCCAATTCAATTTAAGCCTCTTCAGTATCCACAACACTTTATTCTTTAACTCAATCGGCAAATGACACACCTTGCCATAATCTAATTGGTATGGCGACATGCCAATAGGTTTCTTGAAAGCCATTTGATATGCCCATAAGGCATCGTCCAGCTTCCTAGACCAATCCATCCTACTAGCATTTACAGTCTTGGCAAGGATAACTTTGATTTCTCGATTAGAGATTTCTACCTTCCCACTAGTTTGCGGGTGGTATGGTGTAGCTACTTTATGCTGCTTAACTCCATAGTTTGCCAAGGTAGCTCTGAACATCTTATTGCAAAAGTAAGATCCTCCATAGTTGATAATGGTAAGTGGTACCCCGAAGTGAGAGAAGATATTTTTCCTTAAGAATGCAACAACTCTTTTCCCTTCATTATCTGCCAGAGCCACTACCTCAACCTATTTTGACATGTAGTCAATGACCACTAATAAGTACTTCATCCTAAATGAGCTCACGAAAGGCCCCATGAAATCAATGCCCCAGACATCAAATAATTCTACCTCCAGCATTTTAGACATTGGCATCTCATGGTGATTTGAGATAGACCCTTTCCTTTGACATTGGTCACACCTCTTCACGAACTCACAGTCATCTTTGAACAAAGAGGGCCAATAGTAGCCACTCTGAGGCACTTTTCTTTCAGTCCGATCACCTGCATGGTGACCTCCAACTGGGGAAACATGACTCCCTTCTAGTATACTCAACATATCTACTTCTGGGATGCACCATCTAATAATACCATCCATACATCATCAAAAATGATACGACTTATCCCAAAAGTAATGGGTGACATCATGGAGAAATTTTTTCCTTTGATGAAAGGAAAGATTCTCTGGTATCACCTCGCTCACCACAAAATTTACAAAATCGGCATACCATGGTATGTTCTCCATAACAGCAGCCAAGATTTCCTTATATGGAAATACATCATTGATTCAAATTCATCTCTAACTGCTTGTTCGCTTTCCAACCTGGACAGATAATCTGCAACTTAGTTTTTGCAACCCTTTCTATATTTGACTTCAAAGTCAAATTCTTGAAGTAGCAGCACCCATCTGATCAACCTTCGTTTTGCATCCTTTTTTGCCATCAAATATCTCAAGGCAGCATGGTCAGTGTGGACCACCACCTTGGTTCCTAGAAAATAATCCTGGGACTTATCAAAAGGATAAACTACTGCAAAAAGTTTCTATTTTGTGATGGAGTAGTTCTTTAGAGCTCTTTTCCGCGCTTTGCTGGCATAATAGATTGGATGAAATAATTTGTCTTTTTTTTCCAGCATAGCTCCAAGGGCAACACCGCTTGCATCACACATGATCTCAAACGGGTTTGACCAATCTGGTGCAACAAGAATAGGAGCATCAACTAGCTTCTCTTTAAGGCATTCAAATTCCTACAAGCAATCATCATCAAAGGAGAATTTGACTTCCTTCTCCAAAATTTTACAAAGGGGGTTTGTAATCTTTGAGAAGTCCTTTATAAACCTCCTATAGAAGATAGCATGACCAAGAAAACTACGCACCCTCTTTACTGGAATAGGAGGTGGAAGCTTCTCTATAACTTCAACTTTATCTTGATCAACTTCAATCCCTTTTGATGAAATTTTGTGTCCGAGAACAATGGTCTTTTTCACCATGAAGTGGTATTTCTCCTAATTAAGCACAAGATTGAACTCCTTACACTGTTGTAAGTCCCTACTTAGATTTACCAAGCACAGCTCAAATGAATCTCCTACCATATAAAAATAATGCATAAATACCTCCAAGGTGTTTAACCATATATGAGAAAATAGATATCATGGGAGGTTCCTACTTTGCCCGTGCAGAATCCTTCTTATACCATTCATCTTCAGCCAAGACATAGCCCATACTTGTAAATATCTTAGAGTTATAAGTGGCAACAATCTCCACTGGGGGTGGGCAGATAGATCAATAGAATAGTATTGAAGAATACAAGTAATGAGCAGGCCATACATCAAACTGGCAGAGACATAAACATCAACTGCACTTACAAGAATGTACTCACGGATCCAAGTTGCCCAATTGATTTTGATTTTCTTAACAGACAGTATAGCAAAAAACATTGTGATCGGTGATATTATTGAGGGATCCTTTCCAGGGAATCAGTGTACTAGCAATTATATAAGCCATAATGCAAAACTTAAAATAGAGGGAGACGAGATAAAAATTGGTCAAAATAGAGTCTGGGTATGACAGAAATCTCTTAGCTTCTTCAAAGCTGACCTTAAAATCACTGGGCCAGTTGCAATTCATGAAGCAGATATTATCAGAAAACATCATATCAAAAGCATTTTTGAACAGAAAATCATTCACAATGATTTTTTTGCAAAGAACAAGAATCTCAAGTTCACCACTATAAGGGGAGAGGCAAAGATTCGCATAAAACATGTGAACTGGATCCTCATAAACCAGAATTTTGTAGAGACAAAAGACCAGGGACAAATCTTAAAACTTGAAAAAGTGACTAACATTACAGAATGAGTCTTTTAATTGATAAAGATTGATAATGTGATCAGGACAACAGAACGAATCTTAAAGGCAAAGAATTTGTCTTTGTCAGAGCATATCCAAAACTTGTGCATGTTTTCTAGAGGGAGGGATTTGAGAAGGTTTGGATGAGATTTTTAGGTAGGGGGATGTACTGGAATTATGACAACGTCTCTTGATGAGAGTTTATTATGAGTTAGATGAGGATTCAAAGAGAAGAGCAGGGCTATCTGAGAGGGTTTTTAGAAGAGATTTGAACATAGTCACCATAGAATGGGTTCTGGTCATTAGAATAAAGTGAAGGTGAATTTTAAAAGGGGCATATAGGGCTAAAGAGGAAGGTTAATAGGACTTAAGGAGGAAAGGGAGAAGTATGCAAATATTTGAAAAGATAGGGAAGAGGAAACCAAAGAGTTATAAAAGAGAAGGGTTACTGATGAAAGTGAAAGAGTGACAGTCGGAAGAGTATTGGGAAGGTAAAGAGGTACAGAGGCAGTAAAAGAGGTGTGAAAAATGGTGATAGTAATGATGATTTCCTTTTTTGAAAATCAAGAAAAAATTTGACCATAAAATTGGAGCAAGTAAAAATATTTTTTGTCCAAAAATAAAACTCTTAAATCATTAATACTAAGAACACCAAGTCTTTTTCTAAGGTAACAAATCTTTCTTCTAACAAGGGTTTTATAAAAATATTTGGTAGTTGATTTTCAAAGTCAATAAATATTAACGAAAAATCATTATTTTCCACATGATTACGGAAAAATAATGCTTAATATCAATGTGTTTTGCCCTAGAATGATGCACATTATATTTAGACAGACCAATAGCATTAGTCGCACATTATGGGAATAGATTTAAAAGATAAATTAAAATCAAGTAGTTGATGCATAATCCATAAAATTTGAGTACCACTACTTCCAACGGATATATATTCGGCTTTGGTTGTTGAAAGTGCAACCAAAGTTTGCTTTTTTCTGTACCATGAAATCCAAGCATCACCAAGAATTTGACAAGTTCTACTAGTGCTTTTCCTATCATATTTATGACCCACAAAATCAACATTTGTATATCCAATTAAGTTAAAATAGGAAGAGTGAGGACACCATAGTCAAATTTATTGAGTTCCTATAAGGTATTAGATGATCCTTTTAATAGCAGTCAGATGAGATTTTTTGGGAGTCGACTAAAACCTGGCACACTTACATACGCTGAACATGATGTCTGGTCAACTGGCAGTCAAGTAGACTAGTGATCGTATCATTCCCCTATACATTTTCTCATCGATATTCTTACCAAACAATTTTGAATCAAGGCTTATGGATGGACTCATTGGAGTTCCATAGGCCTTTTCTTTTTCCATACTGAATTTTTTTATGAATTCCCTTGTGTACTTGGATTGAATGATGAAAGTGCCTTTGGGAGCTTGTTTGATTTGTAAACCCAAGAAGAATGTGAGCTCACCCATGAGACTCATTTTGAATTCTCCTTTTGTCAAATTAGAAAAATTCTCACACAGAGAGATCTTAGAACTACCAAAAATGATATCACAAACATAAATTTGTACAATAAGATGATTTGATTCAAGATTCTATACAACAGAGTTGTATTAATTCTACCTCTTTGAAAATTATTGTTTAGTAAGAAAGTACTCAATGTCCCATACCAAGCCTTTGGAGCTTGCTTGAAACCGTAGAGTGTTTTTGATAATTTGAAAATATGATTTGGATATGACGGATTTTCAAAACCTGGGGGTTGTTTTACAAAAACTTCCTCATGAATAAAACCATTTAAGAAGGCACTTTTGATGTCTATTTGATATAGCTTAAAATATATGAAAGCAGTAAAGGCTAATAAAGTTCGAATTGACTCTAACCTTGCCACGAGGAAAAAATTTTCATCATAATCAATACCTTCTTGTTGGGAATAGCCTTAAGCTACAAGTCTAGCTTTATTTTTTATCACCTTACCTTCTTCACTCAATCTATTTTTGTAGACCCATCTAGTTCCAATTACCGAGCAGTTTCTTGGTCTTTCAACCAAAGTCCAAACTTGATTTCATTCAAAATGGTCCAATTCTTTATTCATAGATTTAACCCATGATTCATATTTGATGGCCTCATCAGTTTTATTTTGTTAGAATTGAGATACAAGGGCGACAAATATTTATTTTCTCAATAATGCTCTTATTTGCACCTTATCTTTTGGATTTCTGATGATGAGTTCATTTGGATAGCTAGAATCATATTTCCACTCTCTTGAAACACTTGGTTTCACTATTTCTGCTATGGAATTCGACTGTAGAGGGGGTATAGTCGACTTATCTTTTGATGTATCATAGATCGTGCTTTTATTTTCTCCAAATTATTGATACTTACCTTTTCTTCATCAACACTAAAACTAATGAGGGGTGATTAGAATCATCAAATACAATATACAGAGATTTTTCAACATATAAAGTTTTTTTATTGTAAGCTCTATAAGCACAACTAGTAGGAGAATATCCAAGGAAAATACTTTCATCACTTTGTGGATATAATTTTCCTAAGTTATTCTTACCATTGTTGTGGATAAAGTATTTGCATCCAAAAGGATGGAAGTAGATCATGTTAGGCTTTTTTCCTCTCTAGAGTTCATAAAATATCTTTTTTAAAATAGGTTTGATCATGCATCTGTTGATGATAATCCTTGAGGGACCATTTCTTTAGATCTACCACACCATTTTGCTAAGGAGACTGAGGTTATGAGAAGTTCTGAGAGTATCCATTCTGAGCACAGTATTCCTCAAATTCCTTATTTTTGAATTCTCATCCATGATCACTGTGAACATAAGTGATGAGGTGTCTAACTTTTCTTTGTTCTTTTCTACAAAAAATCTCAAAGCTTGTGAAAGCCTTATGTTTATGAGCAAGAAACATTACCCAAGTAAAACGTGAGTAGTCATCAACTACAATAAAAACATATTTCTTTCCACGAATACTCACGGTCTAGGTGGGGTCAAATAGATCCATATGGATTGTTTAAATAGGTTTAGTAGTAAAGACAATGTATTTGACTTTAGATTCTGTCTGGGTTTGTTTACCTAGTTGGAAAGCATCACAAATGTAATTTTTTTCAAACTTGATTTTGGCAGACCTTTCACTAATTTTAGTCTGGATAACTTCTCAATGATATGCATACTGGCATGGCCAAGCTTTCTGTGCCACAACTAAATATCATTTGTCTGCACAGTGAGGCAGGTTAAGGTACCAAATTCAAGAATATTTAAAACATAAATATTATCCGCATATTCAATGATGAGAGAGATATCTATTTTGTCATGTGTGATGGAGCAACTTTTAGCTTTGAGGGAGACACCAAATCTGGCATCACACAGCTGACTGATGCTAAGCAAGTTATTCTTGAGGAAGTCTAATAAATACACTTTAGTAAACTCACATGAGGACTAAGCTTTATCGAGAAGACATCAATGATGTTGCCTATAGGGTTGTCACAAAATTTGACTGATCTTCCATATATATTCTTTAAGGAAAAAAAGTTTTCTTTCTTTCCAGTCACGTGTCACTTGAATTATTTTTAAAAGAGTTTGATCTCACGAAACTGTGACTTGGTGATTTCTTAATACCATTTAATTTTATTTTTACATCATCAAGGACTTCATGAAGTATGTCCATTTCAATTTGACATGCTTTGATTTTTATTTGATAACTTCTTTGTTCCTCTTCGAGTTTTCATTTAAATCAAGCTTCATAACTTTTGTTCTCTTGAGTGAGTTTGTTATATTCATCTATAACTTTTTGAAGATCGTTAGTACTCATATCTAAATTAGATTCAAGAATGTTACAATTATGACAATCATGTAGTCTTACCTTTTTAGACCTAATGCCATAAAGAGATATTGTCTTCTTTTATTTCTTCTTTGATTTTATCTTCATCACTCCAGGCTCCAAAATTTTGACTCTTCCTAGATGTTCTTCTTCTTAATTCTAGACAATTTTGTTTGAAGTAGCCAGGCCTTCCACAGTGATAACAGCGATCATCATTTCTAGTGGAGTCATTATTTTTGGCTCCTTGGGATTTTTTTTGTCTCTATATCTTGATTTTCCTTACTCCACGGTTAATGAGGGTCATTCTTTCTCTATTGAAATCTTCCAAAATGTCCTCTTTGTTAGTTGGTGTTGTTTTGAAGTCTACTGGTTTCTTCTTTTCCTCTTTCTGGTACCTGTTAATATAATTTCATTCATATGCAATAAGGTTACCTCATAGTTCATCATATGTCATGTTGTAAAGATATTTGTCTTCCAGAATTGTAGCCTTGGTTTCCCAAATTTTTAGGAGACTTCAGATAAGTTTCTGGACTTGCATGCTATGTGGATAGATCATCCCTAGTAATTTCAGTTTCCATATGATCTTACTGAATCTGGCAAACATTATTTCAATGTTCTTATTCTTTTCTATTTTGAAAATCTCATATTCATTGACCCAGGCAACAATTTTTGATTTTTTGACCTAGGTGGTTCCTTGATATGTCTCCTCCAATTTGTCCCATATTTGTTTTGCAGTCTCACAAGTTGATATCTTTTCATATTCTTCTCCACTAACTACACAAAGAAGTAAACTTATAGTACATGCATTAGTTTGGATTACCTTTTATTGATCTTTGGTGACCTTGAAACTTTCAACGTCTTCTATGTCAGTACTGCTAGAATCTTTGTCTTTGTCTTTTTTCTTCTTTGAGTTCTGGAATCAGATTGGTTCCTTCTTGATGAAAACCTAGGCTTGGAAGTTATTTGAATAGACAATATTCTGAATCTATTCTTCTAGTAAGACTAGCGTTGTCCATTAAAGTATTGTGGTCTTGTGGAGGAGTGACCATCTTGAAGAAGAGCATCGGGAATTTGATAATTTTCCATTTGATCTTTGCTTAAATATGGTTAAGACAAAATGTTTGTGAAACCTAGCTATGATACCAATTAAAATTCAAGAGGAGGTGAATTAAAATTTCCTATGAGTCGACTATTGGGTCCTCACTGTCCACTCTTATGTAGATCAGTACACTTCACAAAAAAATTATGTTTGAAATAATCAAGCAAGTAAATAATAGAATTTAAAGTAAATACATAGAGATTTATCCTAGTTTGGAACACCAATGTGGTTCCTACTTTTAATCCCCTTGGGTTTCAATATTTCCTCAGATTATTCAATATTAGGTTCGAGTGCAATGATGGGAAATAAGTTTTGAAGACTTATTTTTTCCTTCAGATCTTGTGACACATCTTTAGTTTGTATTACTAAGAGTTACATAGTTTTGTGAGACTAAGATTAAGACACTTTGCAATTTTTCTTAAAGTTGTGTAGCTCTTGTCTATCTTTAGTCTTCTTTTTTTAAAGTTTTTATTTGCTAATCATCTTAAGGAAACCCAAGATATTTCTTATTAATCAAGGATTTGTATTTATTCCTTGATTGAGGAATGATCCTGTATGGTGTGTCCATACACAGTTTTTACTCACATCTATATCAGATACGTCTATGATCTTTTCTTCCTTTTGATCTTGTAGTGATTGATGATTTTCCAAGTTTGTTTGGGATCTTTTCTTTCATTTGATTCATTGTAATTGGTCTGATCTATTATGATTTTGGGACTGAGATTTTCCTTTTTTTTTTTTCTCTTTGTTTTGATTGATTTAATTGGATGTCGTAGATCTTGGTTTGATGTTCTTCCACTTCTGGAGCTGGCTTCTTCAATCATTAGTTGTCTTATAATACCTGTAAAGATCCATTCATTAGTTTGTCATTATTACAATATAAATAGGAGGCTAATAGATTTTGTTAATGTTTATCTAGTTTTCCATGTGTCTATGTTGTGATATTAATTCTCAATAAGTCTCATGTGCTTCGATAGGACTTGATTTGATTTGATGAGAGATTGACCTTCGTGGAGGATCCTATGTTCATATTAGCCTGGGATTCAATTAGTTTTGATCTAAAGAGATTCTAGTGGTTAAGTCTTGGTGGAGGCACCGCCCAATAGAGGAGGCTACTCCGGAGATCTAGAGAGAGATGCATGCCTAATATAAATATTTGTTTGAGCCTTCAGGTACATCCTAAACCTTCATTTTTATGGATGAAAGTTCTGTTAGAAGTGAATATTGTAATGACCCTCTTGGTTATTTTCTACAATTTTATTGTTTAGAGCTTTTCTATAGATGCCCCAAGTGATTTATGACTTATTGGAGATGACATTTGATTTATCGGGTAGTTTATTAGGTTTTTGAGGAAAATGCCTATTTTATAGTCTTCATTAGTAGGAATTAGCTATTGGGAAAGAACTTGAGTTTAACGACCTCATATGCTAATTCTAACAATTCTATCTGCTCTGAAATATCAATTTTAGTCTAGAAGGAAGTTTGGTTCAAGTTTTAAGGACTTTAAACTCATTTTGGGCTATTAGTCAGAATTTGATAAAAATGGCAGGTAGGTATGGGGCCTATTTTTCATCAAAATAACCTCAGATGAAAATTTTGACTATGCCATTGAGTTCAAAATGTTAAATTTTGTACGATAGAATAGTTTGTTTGCATTCATGAGATTTCAAATGAATACTGAGGGGTCTGTGAAGAGTTGAAAAATTCCAATTCTTCAACTTATGAAGGTCGCTTAATCAGCAAGCCAGTTGTTTTAATGGCCTTGGCTTGCCCAACGAAGCTGCTTTATTAGTAGATTGACTACTTAAGCAATTTGCTAGACTAAGCGAGTACCGCTTTAGTGGTACTTGGCCATTTTACGATGACTATTTAAGAGGTCAAGTGGTTGGTTAAGAGGAACCTAGAGGACATAAATCCCATACCTACCTAATTTAATCCTCATTTTCCCACAAGTTCAATGGCATGGAGCCTTAGAGAGAGTGATGAGCGTTTATTTGGAGATTTAGGGTGATTGTGAGCTCGAATTTCTCATTTTTTCATCAAAATATTGGTAAGTTTCCATTATTCAAGGTTATTTCTTAGTCAATCCCAATAGTTTTAAATAATTGTTGGGTTGATTTTAGCATCATCTGAACAAAAAATTTACCCATTCTTTAAGGAAAATGTTCCTTAAGCATAGAGGGAAGTGTTGACGATTTCATAAGTATGATCACGCAAACGGGCCACACATGGAATTTTTATGTGATTTTGGACCCAAAGAATAATAGTGCAATTCTTGTATTTATGAGAAGATTACCATTTTGATAGTATGGTATCATGTGGAAGATTCACAAAAGGGAAAATTATTTATTTAGCAGTATTTCATTGGGCTTTCTTCAACATTAGGGAGGATAGGCTTACCTTCCTCATAGATTGGGATAAATTGTAGTATATTTATGATAATGTGCTAAATGTTGGTTGGAATTTAAGACTTAGAATTATAATTAGCGTGAAATGAATTATTTTGTCGATTAAGAAATCATAAATTAGGCAAATTGACTCATCTACTCATTCATTAGGTAGAATTTCTATCTTAGGACTAAAATACTACTTATTTAATATCTAGATGTGAAATAAGATACCTTATCCTAGTCGGGTAGAATTTTCCTTAGAATTGATTTCGTGGATTAGAAGTGGGCCCATTTAGACCACCTTAGGCCAAAACTACTATTAGCTCCTTGTAGACTTTTAGACGTGTTACATCATCTATATTTATATTTTAGAGCTTCAGGAGGTTTAGATGTATGATGCCTTATTCTCTATTTATTCTTGGGAGATGATACTAATTGAGGTTCAAGTACCCTATTAATGATCTTAAAACTGGTTAGATTCTGGCTTTATTCATGATATGAGGTTCGGTTCAAGTTTGACAAATAATGATATGAGTTTTGATTTAAGTCTGACCATGAGGGGTTATTTATGATGGTTATGGAATTGGTTTGAGTTCGGTGGTTATAGTATGGAAGGATCTATGGATAAGATTTTAAGATACACCTAATTAGTATAAGTCCGGTTATTTAGCTTTCCTCAATTATATTTTTTTCCAGTGATGGCATTAGTGTTGATCCCCAAAAGATGGAAGCAATAAGAAACTGTCCTAGACCTATCTCTCCATCAAACATCCAAAGTTTCTTTGGTTTAGCTGGCTATTATAGATGTGTTATTAAGGTTTTTATTCTATTGCATCCCCTATGTATAGATTGACACAAAATAAAGTTAAGTTCCAGTTGTCAGATTTCTGTGAGAAGAGTTTTTAGGAGTTGAAGACTCCACTAACTTCAGCCCTAGTTTTAGTCCTACCTGATGGTACAGATGGGTTTGTTGTATATTGTCATGGCTCTAGAATTGGTCTGGGTTATGTTTTGATGTAGAGAGGTAAGGTTATAGCCTATGCGTCTAGACAACTTAAGCCTCACGAAAAGAACTACTCGACCCATGCTCTTGAGTTAGCTGTTATTGTATTTGCATTGAAAATTTGGAGGCACTTTATTAATGGGGTGCATGTTGATATGTTTATAGACCACAAGAGCTTGCAATATGTGTTTTCTAAGATGGAGTTAAATCTTTGTCAGAGAGGGTGGTTAGAATTGTTGAGGGATTACAACATGAGTGTGGTGTATCATTTGGGCAAAGCCAATATAGTGGCAGATGCCTTTAGTGGATTATCTATGGGCAGTGTTTCTCATGTGGAGAATGATAAGAGAGAAATAGTTTGACAAGTTCACCGGTTAGATAGATTGTGTGTAAGGTTGGTTGACTCAGCTAAAGGGCATGTTTGGGTTCAGAGTAGTTCAGAATCCTCTCTAGTGTCTGAAGTGAAAGAAAAATAGGAAAAGGATTCTAGTTTGGTCAAGCTGAAGGGTTCAGTTAAAGACCAAAATGTAAAGATTTTCTCCCAAGGGGGAGATGGCGTATTAAGATACCAGAGTAGATTGTGTGTGCATATGTTAATGTTTTGAGATAGCAGATTATGGCAGAAGCGCATGGTGCACGTTATTCCATTCATCTAGGGGCCACCAATATGTACCTAACTTGCGAGATGTCTATTGGTAGAGTGGTATGAAGAAAGATATAGCAAAATTTGTAGCTAAGTTTGCAACTTGCCAAAAGGTTAAAGTAGAGCACCAAAGACCTAGTGGTACATTGCAGGAATTTGGTTATCCCTCTTGGAAGTGGGAAGGGGTGAATATGGATTTTGTGACTGGATTACCTCATTCGCGTCATCAGCATGATTTGGTTTGGGTTATTGTAGATAAATTGACCAAATCAACTCATTTCTTGTCAGTTCACACGTCCTACATAGATGAAGATTATGCTAAGCTATACATCAGAGAGTTGTTTAGATTGTATGGAGATCCTTTGTCCATCATTTCAGATAGGGGTACTCAGTTTAACTCTCAGTTTTGGAAAGCTTTTTAGATGGGTCTCGGTACCCAAGTTCATCTTAGTTCAGTTTTTCATCTGCAGACAGATGGTCAGGTAGAGAGGACAATTCCAACCTTAGAGGATATGTTGAGGGCCTGTATTCTTGACTTCAAGGGCAGTTGGGATGACCACTTGTATTTGATTGAGTTTCCATATAATAATAGTTACCATTCCAGTATTCAGATGGCCCTGTTAGAGGCTCTTAATGGGAAGAGATATAGATCACCAGTTGATTGGTTTAAAGTGGGTGAGGATAATTGATTAGGCCAGATATGGTATTTGAAGACATGGAAAATGTTTAGTTGATTCAAAAAAGATTGAGAGCAGCTTAGAGTCATTAGAAATCTTATGCAGACGTAAGAAAAAGAGATCTTGAGTTTGAAGTAGATGATCTAGTGTATTTGAAGGTTTTACCCATGAAGGGGGTGAAGAGATTTGGCAAAAAGGGGAAGCTTAGTCCCTGATAATTAGGCCCTTACCAGATTTTTAGTCGTGTGGGGAAACTAGCGTATGAGCTTGAGCTACCTGCAGATTTATCATTAGTTCATACAGTGTTCGATGTGTCATTAATGACAAAATGAATGAACTATTTATCTATTGTAGTCCCTCTAAAAAGTACAAATATTCAGAATAGTTTTTCAGATGAAGAAGTTCTAGTAGAGATTCTTTATCATCAGATTCGTAGACTAAGGAACAATGAAGTTCCCTTGGTCAAAGTTTTGTGGCGAAATTAGTGCGTTGAGGGTGCTACTTGGGAAGTAGAAGCAGACATGCATACCAAGTATCCTCATCTCTTTTCCATGAACCTAGATTTAGCTGAAGGTAACCATCTTCTTTAATCAGTCCTTTTCCAGTTTTAGTTCAGCCATCTAGTTATCTTTATGTCAAGTTATGCATTCATGGATTTATTTAGTCGCTTAGTATGATTTTGATTCAGTCATGTGGCTTATTTCAGTTGTGCATGCTAGCATATAGCCTCAGTTCCTCAGTATCTTCAGTTTAACTATTCTCATTCGAGGATAAATGTTCCCAAGGGGGAGATAATGTAATGCCCCGTACTTTTCCTAGCTCAGTTTGGCTCCTATAATGTCAAAGGTTATCTTTGAAATGAATAAATCTTGATACATGTAGAATTTTCAAGCTCTAGACCCATCAATATGTAGATAATTGGCTCAGCTTTCCAACAATACCAATTTCATCTTAATTCGATACTCAGTTGAGAAGTTATGGCAATTTTAGTAAAACAGTAGGGCATTTCGACAGGCACCGCATCGTGGTGAAGGAAAAAATTATAATTGTCCGATTTCAGTAAAGCACTGCGACTGGCCCAGATCGAGGTGAAGTCCTAGTTCCCTTTTGTCAATTTCCAATAGCTCACCGCGATGGTGCGACATCGCGGTGATAACCTAAATGGAATTTGTCAATATCTAGTTGATTACCGTGATAGCCCCGCATCGCGGTGAAGTTCTAGTTTGCAATAGTCTATTTTCTAGCAAGCCACCATGATAGTGGGTTGTCGCAGTGGGGCCAAAAATCTAGATTTCCAGTTTTTGAATTTGATTTTAAAAGGGTAGTTTAGTCTTTTCTCAAGTCCCTAATTTGTGAAAAAAAGGGGATTAAACCTATTCTAAGAGTTATATACTAACTTTTCATCAAATTATTCTCCAAGAAAACCCTAGAACTCAAAACTTAATTCCCAAGAAATCCAAATTCCACCATTATTTCTCCAAGGAAACTCAAAATTCAAGGTTTCCAATTCAAGATAATGAAGGATCCATCTTCAAAAGCACAAATAGGAATCCAAAATCAAGTGTTCTCATCAATTGCATCCATTAAGGTATGTGGGGTTTTTCAACAAGGATAATTCTTTCATCTTTGTACCCAAAACTAGTTTTTAATTACAAAGTTATATGAAATTACATGAGTTTCAAATTAGGGTTCATACCCAATATTGTTATTTGCAAGATTATGAGATTTCAAGGGATTTAGATGCTGAATTATATGCCTACTATTGTATTTTCATGTGTATTGCAGTAATTTCCATATTTTGTCTTGAATTATCAATATTTTTATTATTTAGCATGAGTTTTATGATGTTTTGACATAAATTTGATGCATGGGTTATTAAGCCTAGTTTGTATGTTGATATTTCAAGAATGACTAAGTTTTAAGCATGCCATGATTAGTTATTTTCAGTTTTTAATGAAGATTTGATCTTTTAATATCAACTTAGATATGAAATTCACTTTAGAGATTTTGCTATAGTTTACAGTAAACGGATTTACAAGAGGTTTCATTATAAACCCTTATATTAGTTTTTAAAAGTGGATTTCCTACAAAATGAACATAGAGATTAAAGGGAGTAGTATTTAACACCGAGTTGGGTATATTTACATGCCCCAGAACTATGAGCCACCGTAGGTACAGATAATCAGATTATTCCCATTTCTATATAGATGACAGATATAGATGTGATCACTTAGACGTTGGACACTATGATAACTCACATTGTGTATGTTATTTAGAAGAACCTCCCTAATAGAAAAGACTACAGAAAAAAATAACAAAATAACTTTTAGAAACTATGTGTAAAGGCTCACAATTTTATTCAGATATTGTTGTAAGTATGACATTAGCTATTAAATTTTAGTTTTCAGTTTACAGATACGAAACTGGGTCCTTTTTACACTTAGAAAGCATGATTTAAAGATAGAATACCGTTACAGCTTTTAGAAACTAAATGTTATGACTCCCTAGATTTATGCAGCTTGTTTGCTCTTTATAATTATGATTTTTAGTTTTCAGATATTCTAGCTTATGTGAGTCATCTACATTTAGCATGTATTATTTTACAAGTTATGAAAATTTTGATATATTTTTTTACTATGCATATCACCCCATATACTCAGTACAATGCAGAAGTGCTGATCCATATATACGTCTGTGAGTTATATTGTCTCATAATGTAGGTTTAGATGCTCAGTTCCAGCAGCATGAGTGATTTCGAGCATCTCTATCTACATCCCGATAGTTGGTGAGTCCTTATAGTTTGGGGACTCATCATTTAGATTTTCTAGTTTATTATAATAGTTGAATCATTAATTTTTAGTTAGTTTGAGTTAGCTAGGGACTTGTCCCAGTGGCACTCTAGTTATTAGTATTACAGGCTTGTCAAACTACAAGATATGATTTAGATTTTCATTATTGATTGATCAGATTCTTAAGTTTAGTATTTTTAGATATTATATTCAGATAATTTCAGCAGTTCATACAGAATTTTGCATCTCAACTTTGATTATATATCTTTATTTTCTCTATTTTGAGCTTTAAATTTTGTAGAAGGCAGACAGAGTTAGCTCAAGGATACTCATAGTCTTGAGCATCGTGTGACATCTCGGGACCTATTTTTGGGGCGTTATAAACTTGGTATAAAATTCTATGGTTTAGAGAGTCCTAGGGAGTCAGACAAGCTATGTTACATAGAGTCTTGATCATGGGTGTGAAGCGCACCACATTTATAAGCAAGAGGCTATGACATGTTTTTAGGAAATCACCTCTTTCTTTTATGATCTATCGTGCTTATGGTATCTCTATCTTCTTTTAACTTGTGCTCTTACATGACAGTTTAATATGCCTCCTCGTCTAGCTAATGCCCACAGAAATGATAACCAGGCACCCTAGCCTATTGATACTCTAAATGAGAATATATCCCATGCTGAATTTTGGGATGCATTTCAGGCGTTAGCCCAAGCTGTGATTGCCAACGTTCAGGGAAACCATTAGGAGACAGTCCCACTTCTATAGAATCATGATTTAGCAGCAGCCAGAATTTGAGACTTTATGAGAATGAATCTGCCAAAGTTCTTTGGGTCAAAAGCAGGTGAGGACCCACAACCATATTTAGATGAGGTTAAAAAAATCACCCAGATTATGCATATTTCTGGAGAGGAGAGTGTAGAGTTGGCATCCTATAGATTGAAAGATGTAGTATATGATTGGGTAGTTATGTGGAAGAATATTAGAGGTGAGAATGTAGCTCCTATGAGTTAGCAGGTATTTTAGGATATGTTTCTAGACATGTTCTTTCCACATGAAATTAAATAAGATAAGTTAAAGGAGTTTGTGAACTTGAGGTAGGGATCGATGTCAGTAAATGAGTTATGCCTTAAGTTTAACTAGTTGTCTAAGTATGTCCCTTATACAATGGCTGACCCTAGGGCAAGTATGATTAAGTTTGTTACTAGAGTATCTGGTTTGGTAGTCAAGGAGTGTAGGATTTCCATGCTTATTAGTGACATGAATCTTGCTATACTAATAATTTATGCATTACAGATTGATGCAAAAAAGTTAAATAGAAGAGATAGGGGAAATAAGAAGGCTAAAACTGGGCAGTTTTAGTATGGACAGATAAAGCATGGAGGGGGAAATCATTTGTAGTTTTAAAATTTTTCATCTATACCAGTTCCATCTTTAGCTAGTACTCCTATTCCCAGAGCTAGACAAGAGCAGTAGGGTAAGACTTGTATGTCTAGATCTCAGAATTGTTTGAGTGGAAAACCCAGTTATCCTCCGTGTGTTAAGTGTGGTAAGAATCATCTCGGTGAGTGTTTATTGGGACAAAAAGGTTGGTATGGTCATGTTAAGTTGGGACATAGAATGAAAGATTATCCACATGCTAGGCAGGGAAATAGGGATGTTAGTCCCCAGACTCAGGCTACTAATACACCAACTCCTTTATGTCATCCAGTCCCTCTTTAGGGTGCATTATCCAGTACTGGTGGCAGTTATCACTAGAATTGGTTTTATGCTTTACCATATCATCAGGAGCAGGATGATTCACTAAATATTGTACTGTTATGCTTCATGTCATTCATCTTGATGTTTATATGTTATTATACCCCAGGTCAAGTTTCTCTTTTGTGACCCCACTAGTTGCAGTAAATTTGGAAATAGGTCCTGAAAAGATCCCTAAGGTCCTTCTTAGTGTCTACCCCAGTGGATGAGTCACTTGTTGCTAAACAAATCTATAGAAAGTGTCCTATTACTGTCCTTCATAAAATCATGTTACCAGATTTAATTGAGTTAGATATGGTTGAATTTGACCTTATTCTTGGTATGGATTGGCTCCATTCCTATTATGCATCCATCAATTGTCGCACCCAAGTGGTAAATTTTCAGTTTCTAACTGAGCCAGTCTTTGAGTAGAAAGGTAATTCAGTGTCTCCTAAAAGTCATTTCATATCCTATCTTAAAGCCAGAAAGTTGATCCCAAAAGGGTGTATCTACCATCTAGATCTAGTTAAAGACACTAAGTCTGAGGCTCCAACAGTCCAGTCAGTCCATGTAGTCAATGAGTTTCCTGATGTCTTTCCTAAAGATTTGCCACGGGTACCTCCCGATAAGGATTTATAATTTGGTATTGACCTTCTTCTAGATACTCATCTTATCTTTATTACTCTATATTGTATAGCTCAAGACAATCTTAAAGAATTAAAAGAGCAACTTAAAGATCTATTAGATAAAGGTTTCATAAGGCCTAGTGTCTCTCTATGGGGCGGTCCTATCCTATTTATGCGAAAGATGGATGGTTCTTTGCAAATGTGCATTGACTATCGTCAGGTGAATAAAGTCACTATCAAAAAAAATATCCTCTTCTTAGGATTGATGACTTATTTGACAAACTTCAAGGTGAAAGTTATTTCTCAAAGATAAGACCTTAGATCTGGCTATCATTATCTTTGAGTAAGGGAATGTGATATTTCCTAGACAACTTTTAGAACCCTTTACGGTCATTTTAACTTTCTAGTCATGTCATTTGGTCTTACCAATGCCCAAGAAGCTTTCATGGAATTGATGAATTGAGTGTTCAAATAGTACTTGGACATGCTTGTTAAAGTTTTTAAATATTATATTCTTGTTTATTCTTGTAGTGAGGATGATTATGCAGACTACCATAGAATTGTGTTACAAACTCTTAGAGATCACTAGTTGTTTGCCAAATTCAGCAAATATGACTTTTGGCTAAGATTTGTTGCTTTCCTCATTCATATTATTTCCAGTGATGGTATTATAGTTGATCCCCAAAAGACAAAGTAGTAAGAAACTAGCGTAGACCTATCTCTCCATTAGATATTCAAAGTTTCTTGAGCTTAGCTGGCTATTATAGATGTTTTGTTGATGATTTTTCTTCTATTGCATCCCTTATATCTAGATTGACAAAAAGAAAGTTAAGTTCCAATCGTCAAATTCCTGTAGAAGAGTTTTCAGGAGTTAAAGACTCTACTCACTTCAGCCCCATTTTTAGCGCTACCTGATGGTACAGATAGGTTTATTATATATTGTGATTCTTCTATAAGTGGTCTTGGTTGTGTTTTGATGCAGATAGGTAAGATTATATCCTATGCCTCTAGATAGCTTATGCCTCATGAAAAGAACTACCCAACTCGTAATCTTGAGTTAGCTGTTGTTGTGTTCGCATTGAAAATCTGGAGGCACTATCTTTATGGGGTGTATATTGATGTCTTTAAGGACTACAAGAGCTTGCAATATGTGTTTACTCAAAGGGATTTAATTCTTTATCAGAGAAGGTGGTTAGAATTGTTGTAGGATTACAACATGAGTGTGTATTATCATCTGAGCAAAGCCAATGTAGTGGTAGACACCCTTAGTAGATTGTCTATGGACAGTGTTGCTTATGTGGATAATGATATGAGAGAAATTGTTTGAGAAGTTCATCGGTTAGCTAGATTTGGTGTGAGGTTGGTTGACTCTGCTAAAGGGAATATTTGGGTTCAGAGTAGTTCAGAATCATCTCTAGTTTCTGAAGTAAAAGAGAAGTAGGATAAGGATTCTAGTTTGGTCAAGCTAAAGGGTTTAGTTAAAGACCAAAAAGAAGAGATTTTCTCCCTAGGGGGAGATGGTGTGTTGAGATACCAGAGTAGATTGTGTGTGCCATATGTTAATGATTTGAGGCAGTGGATTATGGCAAAAGCACCACTATTTCATTCATCCAAGGGCCACCAAGATGTACCGCAACATGTGGGAAGTCTATTGGTGGAATGGTATGAAGAAACATATAGCAGAATTTGTAGCTAAGTATACAACTTGCCAGTAGGTTAAAGTAGAGTAATAAAGACCTAGTTGCATATTGCAGGAATTTGGTATTCCCACTTGGAAGTGGGAAGAGGTGAATATGGATTTTGTGACTGGATTACCCCATTTGCATCGTCAGCATAATTCATTTGGGTTATTGTAGATAGATTGACCAAATCAGCTTATTTCTTGTGATTTCACATGTCTTACACAATTGAAGATTATGCTAAGTTGTACATCAGAGAGTTGGTTATATTGCATGGAGTTCCTTTTTCCATCATTTTAGATAGGGGTACTCAGTTTACCTCTATCTTTTTGAATGATTTTCAGAGGGGTCTCGATACCCAAGTTTATCTTAGTTCATCTTTTCATCAGCAGACAGATGGTCAGGCAGAGGGGACAATTCAAACCTTAGAGGATATGTTGAGGGCCTATGTTCTTAACTTCAAGGGAAGTTGGGATGACCATTTATCATTGATTGAGTTTGCCTATACTAACAGTTACTATTTTAGTATTAAGATGGACCCATTTGAAGATCTTTATGGGTGGAGATGTAGATCACCAGTCGGTTGGTTTGAAGTGGGTGAAGCTGCTTTGATTGGGCCAAATATGGCATTTAAATCCATGGAAATAGTTTAGTTGATTCGAGAAAGATTCAAAGCAGCTCAGAGTAATCAGAAATGTTATGTAGATCTAAGAAGGAGAGATCTTGAGTTTGAAGTAGATGATCTTGTGCTTTTGAAGGTTTCACCCATGTCGGGGTGAAGAGATTTGGGAAAAAGGGGAAGCTTAGTCCTCGATATATAGGCCCTTACCATATTTTGAGTTGTGTGGGGAAACTAGTGTATGAGCTTGAGCTACATGTAGATTTTTCATCAGTTCATCCAATGTTCCATGTGTCCTTATTGAAGAAGTGCATGGAGAATTTATCTATTGTAGTCCCTCTAGAATGCACAGATATTCAGAATAGCCTTTTATATGAAAAAGTACTAGTAAAGATTCTTTATCATCAGATTCGTAGATAAGGAACAAAGAACATCCCTTGGTCAAAGTTCTATGGACAAATCAGTCCGTTGAGGGTGCTACTTGGGAAGTAGAAGCAGACATGCAAACCAAGTATCATCATCTCTTTTCCATGAACTCATATTTAGCCAAAGGTAACAGTCTTCCTTAATTCAGTCCTTTTTCAGCCTCAGTTCAACCATATAGTTATCTTTATGTAAAATTATGCATTCATAGATTTGTTTAGTTGCTTAGTATGTTTTAGATTCAGTCATGCGGCTTATTTCAGTTGTGCATGCTAGCATATAGCCTCAGTTTCTTAGTATCTTGAGTTTAACTAGCCTCATTCGAGGATGAATGTTCCCAAGGGAGAGATAATGTAATACCTCATACTTTTCCTAGCTTAGTTTAGCTCTTAGAATGTCAAGGGTTAGATTTGAAAATGAATAACTCTTGATACATATAGCTTTTCAATTTCTAGACCCACCAATGTCTAGATAATTGGCTCAGCTTTCTAATGATACCAATTTCACCTTAATCTGATACTTGGTTGAGAAGTAGTGGTGATTTTAGTAAAATAGTATGGAATTTCGACAGGCACCGCATCGCGGTAAAGGACAAAATTATAATTGTACGAATCTAGTAAAGGACCGCAATAGGCCCGCATTATGGTGAAGTCCCAGTTCATGTTTGTCAATTTCCAACAGCTCACCGCTATGGTAACACATCGCGGTGATGACCTAAATGGCATTTGTCAAATTTCAATGGCTTACCACGATAGCCCTGCTTCGCAGTAAAGTTCTAGTTCGCAATGGTCCATTTTCTAGTTAGTCACTGCGATAGTGGTGCGTCGCGATTAGGCCGAAAAATAGGATTTATAGTTTTTGAAGTTGATTTTTAAAAGGGTAGTTTAGTCTTTTCCCAAGTCCCCAATTCATGAAAAAACAGAGGATTAAGCCTATTCTAAGCATTATATGCTATCTTTTCATCAAATTACTCTCCAACAAAACCCTAGAACTCAAAACTTAATTCCCAAGAAATCTAAATTCCACCAGTCTTTCTCTAAGGAAACTCAAAATTCAAGGTTTCCAATTCAAGATAATCAAGGATTCATCTTCAAAATCATGAATAGGATTCCAAAATCAAGTGTTCTCATCAATTGCATCAATTAAGGTATGTGGAGTTTTTCAACAAGGATAATTCTATCATCCTTGTGCCCAAAACTAGTTTTTAATTACAAAGTTACATGAAATTACATGAGTTTCAAATTAGGGTTCATAACCATTAATGTTATTTGAATATGAGATTTTAAGTGATTTAGATGTTGAATTATATGCCTACTATTGTATTTTCATGCGTATTGCAGTAATTTTTATATTTAGTTTTGACATGAGTTCGATGCATGAGTTATTAAGCTCAAGTTTGTATGTTGATATTTCAAGAATGACTATGTTTTAAGCATCCCATGATTTGTCATTTTCATATTTTTAATAAAGATTTGATCTTTTGATATCAACTTAGATGTGAAATCAATTTTAAAGATTTAGCTACAGTTTACAGTAAATAGATTTACAAGAGGTTTTCATTGTAAACCCTTATACTAGTTTTTAAAAGTGAATTTTCTACAGAATAAGCATACAAATTAAAGAAATTAGTATTTAACACCGAGTTGGGTATGTTTACATGCCCCAAAACTAGAGCCAATGTAAGTTTTGATAATCAGATTATTCCCATTTCTATATGGATGATAGATATAAATGTGATCACTTAGATTAGGTTATACTCCTTAGCAAGAGTATGACACCTCTCCCCAATATGATCTTTTCCCATAAGGCAACTAGACGTTGGACACTATGATAGCTCACATAGTGTATGTCGGTTAGAAGAACCTCACTAATAGAAAAAACTACAGAAAACAAAAATAGAATAACTTTTAGAAACTAAGTGTAAAGGCTCACAATTTTATTCAGATATTATTTTACGTATGACATTAGCTATGAAATTTCAGTTTTTAGTTTACAGATATAGAACTGAGTCCTTTTTATACTTAGACAATATGATTTAAAGATAGAATACCAGTACAACTCTTAGAAACTAAATGTTATGACTCACTAGATTTATGCAGCTTGTTTGCTATTAATGATTGTGATTTTCAGTTTTAAAAAATTCTAGCTTATATGAATCATCTACATTTAGTATGCATTATTTCCAAATAATAAAAATGTTGAGATATTATTTTACTATGCATATCATCCTATATACTCAATACAATCTTGAAATATTGATCCACATATACGTCTATGTTCTACATTATCTCATAATGTAGGTTTAGATGCTCAGTTCCAATAGCGTGAGTGATTTCAATCATCTCCATCTATATCCCGATAGTTGGTGAGTCCTTATAGTTTGGGGATCCAATCATTCAGATTTCCTAATTTATTATAGTAGTTGAATCAATAGTTTTTAGTCAGTTTGAGTTAGTTGGGACTTGTTCTAGTGGCTCTGTAGTTATTAGTAGTAAAGGCTTGCTAGACTTCTAGATATGATTCAAATTTTCAGCATTGATTGATCAGATTCTTGAGTTTAGTATTATTAGATATTATATTCCGATAATTTCAGTTAGCTCAGATAGAATTTTTCATCTTAACTTTGATTACATATCTTTATTTCCTATATTTTGAGCTTCAAATTTAGTAGAAGGTAGACAGGGTTAGTTCAAGGCTACTCATAGTCCTAAGTATCGTGTGACATATCAGGACATTTTTAGGGTGTTACAAACTTGGTATCAAAGCCTAAGGTTTAGAGAGTCCTAGGGAGTCAGACAAGCTGCGTTACATAGATCTTGATCATGCGTGTGAAGCGTGCCACATTTATGAGCAAGAGGCTATGGGAAATTTTTAGGAAATCACCTTTTTATTTAGTATCATGCTCTTATGTGACAGTTTCATATGCCTCCTCGTTGAGCTAGTGCTTGCAGAAATGATAACCAGCCACCCCAGCCTGTTGATCCTCTGAATGAGAATATATCCCATGCTGAATTTTGGGCTGCCTTTTAGGTATTAGCTAAAGATTTGACTGCGAATGTTCAGGGTAACCATCAGGTGGCAGTCCTACTTTAGTAGAATGGTGATTTAGCAGCAGCCAAAATTTGAGACTTTATGAGAATGAATCTTCCAGAGTTATTCAGGTCAAAAGCAGGTGAGGACCCACAACTTTATTTAGATGAGGTGATAAAGATTACCCAGATTATGCATATTTCCAAAGAAGAGAGTGTAGAGTTTGCACCGTATAGTTTAAAATATGTAATGTATGATTTGGTAGTTATGTGGAAGAATGTTGAAGGTGAGAATGCATCTCCTATGAGTTAGCAGGTGTTTTAGGATGCATTTTTAGATAGAGGAGGAGTTTATGAACCTGAGGCAAGGCTCAGTTTTAATAAAGGAGTAGTTCCTTAAGTTCAACCAGTTGTCTAAGTATGCCCCTGATATGATGGATGACCCTAGGGCGAGTATGAGTAAGTTTGTTACTGGAGTATCTGGTTTGGTTGTCATAGAGTAAAGGACTACCATACTTATTGGTGATATGGATCTTTCTAGGCAGATTATTCATGCACGATAGATTGAGGCAGAAAAGTTGAAAGGAAGAGAGAAGGGAAATAAGAAGGCTAGAAATGGTTTGTTTGTGTATGGCCAGACAAAGTCTAGAGGGGAAATCATTTGCAGTTTTAGAATCGTTCATCTATGCCAAAGCCATCTTCAGCAAGCGCTCCTATTCCCAGATCTAGATAGGAGCAGTGGGGTAAGACATCTATGTCTAGATCTCAAACCAGGTATCCTCCGTATGCTAAGTATGGTAAGAATTATCTTGGTGAGTGTTTGTTGGGATAGAAAGGTTGTTATGGTTGTGGTAAGTAGGGAAATAGAATCAAAGAGTGTTCGCATGCTAGGCAGGGAAACAGGGAAATTCGTCCCCAGACTTAGGCTACTATTTCACCAACTCTTATAGGTCGCCCAGTTCCTCCTCAGGGAGCATAATCAAGTACCAGTGGCGGTCATTAACAAAATTGGTTTTATGCTTTCCCATCTTATCAAGAGTAGGAGGATTCACCAAATGTTTTTACTAGTATGCTTCATGTCTTTCATCTTGATGTTTATGTGTTGCCAGCCCCCTGGTTGAGTTTCTCTTATATGACCCATTAGTTACAGTAAATTTTAAAATAGGGCCTGAACAGATCCCTGAGTCCTTCTTAGTTTTTACCTTATTGGGTGAGTCAGTTGTTGCTAAATAGATCTATAGAAAGTGTCCTATTACTGTACATCATAAATTCATGTTAACAGATTTAATAGAGTTAGATATGGTTAACTTTTACCTTATTCTTGGTATGGATTGGATCCATTCTTGTTATGCATCCATAGATTGTCGCACCCAAGTGGTGAAGTTTTAGTTTCTTGATGAGCTAGTCTTTGAGTTGGAAGGTAATTCAGTGTATCCTAAGAGTCATTTCATATCCTATACTAAAGACAGAATGTTGATCTCAAAAGGGTGTATCTATCATCTAGTTTGAGTAAATGACACTAAGTCTGAGGCTCCAACAGTCCATTCAGTCTGTGTAGTCAATGAGTTTCCTGATGCCTTTCCTGAAGATTTTCCAGGGGTACCTCCCAATAGGGAAATAGAATTCGGTATTGACCTTCTTCTAGATATTGTTTTACATATGACATTAGCTATGAAATTCAGTTTTCATTTTATAGATATAGAACTAAGTCATTTTTAAACTTAGATAGCATGATTTAAAGATAGAACACCAGTACAACTTTTATAAACTAAATGTTATGACTCACTAGATTTATGCAGCATGTTTGCTTTTCATGATTATGATTTTCAATTTTTAGTTATTCTAGCTTATGTGAGTCATCTACATTTAGCATGCATTACTTTACAAATAATGAAAATGTTGAGATATTGTTTTAGTAGGCATATCACCCCTATTACTTAGTACAATCCAAAAGTGTTGATCCATATATACGTCTTTGTGCCACATTATCTCATAATGTAGGTTCAGGTGCTCAGTTCCAGCAATGTGAGTGATTTCAAATATCTCCATCTACATCTTAGCAGTTGTCAAACTGCTAGCTTTGATTCATATTTTTAGTATTGATTGATCAGATTCTTGAGTTTAGTATTTTCAGATATTATATTAAGATAATTTTAGTTAGCTCAGACAGAATTCCACATCTCATCTTTGATTATATATCTTTATTTCCTTTATTTTGAGCTTTAGATTTAGTAGAAGGTAGACTGGTTTAGCTCAAGGCTACTCGTAGTCTTGAGCATCGTGTGACATCTCGGGACCCATTTTGGGGAACTACAATTACCTAAACCATCTTCATCCCTCCTTATAGGATAGCTTTAGTAGAGCTGACGGAGTTAAAGAAGGAGCTCAATGAATTCTTACAACAAAAACAACAACAAAACTAGTGTATTCCCACAACGTTGGGTCTGGGGAGGGTAAGATGTATGCAGTCCATACCTCTACCTCCGAAGAAGTAGAGAGGCTGTTTCCTATAGACCCCCGGTTCAGCTCAATAACTTCTTAGATGAATATTTTATTAGGCCCAATGTTTCTTCGTAAAGTGCTCCCATCTTATTTGTTTTAAAAAAAAATGGTACTCCTAGAATATTTATAAATTACAGGAAGTTGAATAAGGTCACCATCAAGAATAAGTATCCTATCCCCAGGACTGATGGCCTATTTAACTAACTTTAGGGTTTCCATTATTTCTTAAAGTTGATATTTGATCTGGATATCATCAGCTTAAGGTCAAGGGGTGTGAACATAAAGATTGCTTTTAGAACTCGGTTTGGTCAATATTAGTTTGTGGTTATGTCATTTGAATGAAGACTACTTTGAGAACACAGGATGGTCACTATGAATTTATGGTTATATCTTTGCACTAGTGAATGCTCCTACAACTTTTATGGATCTAATAAAAAGGGTGTTAAATTAATATTTAGATATGTTTTCATTGTTTTTAGTGATGCCATTATAGTTTATTCTCAAAGTAAGGAGAAGCATGCAAACCATTTCAGAATAGTGTTGTCGACCCTCAAGGATTGTCAACTTTTTGAAAAATTTAATAAGTGTGAATTTTTGTTGAAGTTTGTTGCCTTTCTGAGTCATGTGATTTCAAGTGAAGGATTTCATATAGACCCCCAAAATAAAAATGTGGTAAAGCATTTGCATAGGTTCATTAATCCAACAAACATTAGGATCTTTCTGGGCTTAGTTGGTTACAACAGGAGGTTTGTTGAGGGCTTTGATCTTAGGTGTATTTATGGACCTAAGTGCCATTATCTACATGTGTTTATCCTAGTTTTAAGGACTTCTGTGTATGATTAATGATTTTTTTATGATATAATTGAGTATATTGGTATTAAAGTGTTTTTTTATAGTGTTTAAGGTGCAATCAAAACAAGTTAGGAAACATTTTTATCATATAGAGTATAGATGAGAAAACTAGTGCTACTAGCTTGAGCTAAGTGTTGTTCTAGTGTTTCTCAATATATTCTCTTGTGTTGTGAGCATTAATTTATGGTCTTTGATGTTATAGTAAACCATGTAAGTTGTTAAGAACAAATCCTGTGAGTAAAACTAGGCTAAATGAGGTTGGTAAAGCATCCACAAAGTGCAAAACTTAAGGCAAACGGAAGAAGTTATCTATAAAGAAGACTGGTTTTGGGAGAACAAGGGTGTGCCACACCCTCAAACCTCTGAGATAAGGGTTTACTATGCCCTAAGACACAACGTAAACATCAAATTACATAAAGGGTGCATGTTAAGGGTGCGACACACCCTTGTACATCCGCGATAAAGGTATGTCATGCCCAAGGGTGAACAACATTCAAACATGATTTTGAAGACTCTTAAGTGAGGGACTACATTGTCAATGCATATATCTCGTGCTGGGATTCTTATGGATGATATAAAACACTATAAAAGGAGATCTTAGTTGTAATTTAAATCCATAATTGCATTAATACACAAATTGGAGAGGAGACAAGGCATCAAGGGGCTCAAACTAAGATTTTTGGTTCTTTAACTTTACTTTCTTTAAATTTTACTTTATGAACCCATTTAGGGTGATTCTTTGTAAGATTACAAGTTGCTAAACACCCTCGTTATAGGTTTTAGTCCAATAAAATTAATACTTATGCTTGCAATTGATTTGGTTTATTGTTAATTATCAACTTTAGTTACTCATATATTCTTATTCTTACTATTGAACTGATTCGCGGCCCTTAGGATAAACTTGTATTTCTATTGTGAACCTAGAAGGAGGAAAAATAGATTACATCATGGGATATATGGAGTGGTATCTTATACTTTAAATGAATTAAAGATATGATTTGTGATTAGGACAGGAACATACCTAATTCGCCCCATTTTGTTCATAAATCGGATGACATATAGATGTATTTAGGTTAATTCTCATATCCTTGTTCAATGATGTAGTTGTGGAATAATCTAGATAGACAATTAGAGGCTCAAAATACGATAATCATGTTATCAACCCCGTGAATCAACAACCAATATAATTGACTTAACCAATGAGATTGCATAGCTTAGTAGGATTGTTCAATGTTCTTTGACCCTGGATTTCTCCCCATTATTGTTCAAACACTTTATATTATCCTATTGCTTACTATGTCTTTTAAGTTCTTAAATCTCAAGCTCACTTGGTTATAATTAGCACTTGTTTAATCTCCTACGTAATGCTAGAATTAGATTGTTGCTGAACACAAGTTCCTGTGGGTTCGCTAGCTGGCTTGAAAGAGATATTTTATTACTTGCACGACCATGTACACTTGCATGTGTGATAGGATCAAAACAAGTTTTTGGCCCTATTGTTGGGGACTTGAAAATTTGCAACTTTCTCATTTTTTGGGTTGATACTTTTTTTGATAAGCTCTAACAACTTGGTCTTAGCTTTGGAAGTTGCAGTTCCAAGTATAAATCTCAAGTAAGATGGAAAAGAAAAGGGATTCAGTTGTCCCACATCCTGAACCTGAGTGACACTTACGTTAGTTAAGAAGAGAAGTAGTAATTCTTTATTGCATACCAAAAGTTCAACAAGATGAAGGTTTTCCTACTATCATGGCTAAAGATATACCAGCCCTTAGCACAGTACATAAAGTAGACATCCCCCTCACAACCAATACCACTTTCTTCATCCGCAGACTATAACCTACAGTAGATTTAAGCTAAATAGAATATGGTGAAATTATTGCACAAAAATGGGAAATTTATAGGCCTGTCACATGAGGATCCACAAGTCCATCTCCAGAACTATTTATAGATCAGTGACACCTTTATCCCTATAGAGTCTCCACCTAAGTACGTGAGATTCACGCTCTTCCCCTTTTCAATATTTAGGGATGCAAAGAAATTGTTAAAGGCAGAAGCTTCAAACTCCATCACTACATGGGATGACATGGAAAAGAAGTTCCTCATCCAATTCTTTTCATCTGGAAAAAATATTAGGTTAAGAAGTGAGATCCCGAGTTTTAAGCAAAAGCCAAACGAAAATCTTTATCATGCATAGGAAAGATTCAAATATCTTTTTAGGGATTGTCCACCACCAACAGACCAATGAGGCATTAGCTCATACTTTTGTTGAAGCTCTTGACCATACCACAAAAATAAATTTAGATTCAACTATAGGTGGTCAATAATTAGAGAAAACATATGATGAGCTCTACACTCTTCTAAATCAAATTGCACAAGGTAATCTAGATTAGGAGGATTATATGTCAGGAAGTGTGGTAAAGAAGCCTGCAGATGTAATTAAGGTTGACAGTGTCACAGCATTAGCTGCCCGGTTGGGCCTTTTTTATAATCAAATGATGACATAGTTCACCAAGTTGAGTCCAACCTAAGGCCCAAGTAAATGCAGTTCAATTGGCTCAATTATGGTGTGAGATTTTTCAAAACAGTAGTAACTCTGCAGAGTCGTGTGGAACAAATATGGAGTTAGTTAACTTCGTAGTCAATGCACAGAAGGGAAATATAAACTATGGTAATGCCTAAAACCGTAATTGGAAGAGCAAGAGCAATTACTCATTGACACAACCCGACCCCGGTCCTTGTCGTAATGGGCATCCCAAGTCCAACCAGGATCGGCGACCGCCCCCTATTACATAACCCAACCACCTATATCCAGCTTTAGATGAGCTTAATTTTGAACATATAACAAGATATCATTATTGTTCTCATTAAGACTCTGGGTTAGGTCACAACCGTGACCTACCCAACTGAGTCTAACCATACCGGAACAACTGTCCAACCATAGCAAACCTAACTATAGATCATAAACAAAAGGGAAAACCAAAACATAATATGAGATTTTCCAAAAATGTAGTATGATGAAATAGTGAGAAATCATGTCCATATGCCAGCTTCAATATCAATACGAATGCTGACACTTCTACCGATCTCGCCCATACAAAACACCCAAAAGTTACCACAAATCCTCTATCTAAAAGAATAAACACATCTAGTTGGGATATGCCCCCAACCATGGCCAAAACCAATAATCAAAATAAAATATAAGTGTCTAGATAAATCCATAACATTAAATTATGCCTTCTAAAAGGATGAAGCTCGCTACTTCAGTCCAAATGTTAATACCAAATCCGTGTGCTAAACAGAAGGACTAGAATGGTCATTTTCTGCATAGTGTTAGTATACTGCCGCGAGTGGACAAGGTTAGCGAATGAATGCTTGAATGAATCTCAAGATAACGATAAAATAATGCCATTAATAAAACCAAGTGAAACCATCCATAATGCATACAACCATAAATATATAAGTGTCGGGTAAGGGAACCGGGTTTAGCATGTATTTAAAACCTTTACTTGGGTTGTGTAGCTTTATCATCCTAACCATCCATGGGCTATATGGGTTGAGCTCCCCCTACTGAAAGGGCCCCAGTGCCTATAGTTGCATGACCAGGGAATATCCTATGGTATGACTAGTATATCCCCTACTATAAAATGTGACACATGCACATGGTCATCAAGACCCTCATATCGATAAGTATGAGTTTTCAGTTTTTGTCATCCCCAGACCGCCACCTTCCATGACTTAGATACACACATCACTATTATTTCCCAATTAAAACCTTAATGCCCAATTAAAACCTTGTTCGAACAATACATTTATCATTTATTAACCAAGGCAATATTAGTTGTATCGTCATACCACCCCATTACTTGCAAGTAATATCCATGGCCAAACTATTTAGGTTATGGAAACCTTAGGTTCCCTTCCCATTTCCATATTAAATCCACTTGGGAGACTTCTATGTTCTCCACAATCTTAACCATTTAGCCTTTAGCCTCATCAAACCATTTAAACTATGCATAAATCCTTCATTCAGTTTAATACATGCAATAGTTTCGTTAAAAGAAGTCAATGCATTGAACATATCTTTATAAGCATTTTATCAAACATCTTAACCAAAACCAATTCCAAAGACCATTAAACCATTACCATGGAATCCAAATTTCCAAAACCACCATTAATGCATATGAAAACATAATTAAAACTATAGGAAACCATAACCAAGCATTTGATATCAAAAACCCCAAATAATAGTTGAAAACCATAATCATGAAATAGTAAAACTATGAAATCCATCTTATAAACTATGCCTTTAGTTGAAATTACAGTGAGAGAAGAGAATTATGCCTTATGCCAAAGAATTGATGAAAAGAAATCACTAAAGCAAGCCCCAAAACAATCCGTAAGATGAAACCCTAGCCTTCTTACCCCAAAAGCTCTTGAGAGAATTATGAGATGTTTTGGAATAATTTCTAAGTGTTAATGAATAAAATAATTGGGTTAGTAACCTCGTAAGTGTATTAGAAGTCATGGGTCCTAGTAAGGGTGAGTAGAGAAATGTCCAGAATACCCCCACTTAAATACCATAAAAACATATCACAGGGATACGACTGACCCATATAAGTTGTACCATCCTAAACTATTGGTATCCAACACTTGTACCCATGCCTCAAGCCTTTGATCAAATGCTATCCAGTATATGACTCATCCAATCAAGTCGTAACCATGGCATATCATCCATACGCTTGACCCGTGTCCCTGGCAGAATGAAATACTAGGAGGATCAAACATTGCTCACCATACGAGTCCTTGATATGAAAAATACCAAGCCCTACAACTTATACCCTTAAGTCGTACCCATTTCAGTGACCAAAACCATCCCACCAACTAATACTAGTCAGTACACGATTGGACTATACAACTCATACCCTAGAAATCGGCTTATACCCATGAATCGTATTGGGTTCGGAGAACGGATTTCCAAGAAATTTTCTAAGGGTTAAAACCAAGGATGTTTTAGTCTTCCCCAATATGAACATTCTTCCAAGAATAATGGACAAGTAGGGTAACCACACACAGAGTCATTTGAATTATCAAACATCCCTTCGACAATGTTTGAAAATAAAGAGGAAAAGATGTTAATCTTTCCTTTAACAAACTTAAAAAATAAAGATTTGTTCAAGACACATACCTTCCGCACGAATCCCAGGAGCAGAAAAAAATATGGGTACTTGGACTTCATGTCCTCTTCTGCTTTCCAAGTAGCTTCTTCCACCTTATGGTTCCACCATAGAACTTCAACTGAAGCAATAACCTTGGTCCACGATCAATGAACTTGCCTATCTAATATCTCAATCGGGACCTATTCATACGACAGAAAATCTGAGATACCCAATCATTCCAAAGGAACAATCGAAGGAGGATCACTAAGACACTTCCTCAACATAGAAACATGAAAGATTGGAAGAACCAAACTTAAGCTAGATGGAAACTCCAACTCATAAGCAGTATTGCCAACTCTCTACAAAATCACATAAGGACCAACATACCGAGGACTGAGTTTCTCCTTTTTTCTAAACTGCATCACTCCCTTCATGTGAGACACCTTGAGGAACACCTTATATCTAACCTCAAACTCAAAGTCTCTATGCCTAACATCCACATAGGACTTTTGGCAACTTTAAGCCTATCCCAAATCACCTAAACCTTCTTCATCGCCTAATAAACGAAATTTGGACCTAACATGTCTGCTACCCCAAGCTCAAACCACCCAATAGGTGATCTGCTTCTCCTACCATACAATGCCTTGAAAAGAGACATACTAATACTCAAATGATAGATATTGTTGTATGCAAACTCTACCAAAGGTAGATGGTCAACCCAATTTCTACCATAGTCAAACACACAGGCCAAAAACGTATCTTCCAATGTCTGAATAGTTCACTTTGCTTACCCATCCGACTATAGATGAAAAACAATACTCAAACTAAGCTTTGTCCTAAACCCTTTCTGGAAAGACCACCAGAAATAAGACGTAAACTACATACAATGATAAAGGATAATCGAAATAGGTACCCCATGAAGCTTTATAATCTCCTTAAGATACAATCGTGCATAATCCTCCATCGAAAAGGTAGTCTGCACTTGCACGAAGTGTGCAGACTTACTGGTTCCAAGATCGAGGAAGAATGGTAACAAAGTCCATATTGATCACTCCCTACTTTCATTTGGGCAAATGAATTTCTTTATATAATCCACCATGTCTTATGTGCTTAAACTTAACCTATTGACATACCATACACTTGGCCACAAAATCAGCCACACCACTCTTCATGCCATTCCACCAATAGATCTTATTGAGATCATAGTACATCTTAGTTGAGCCTAGATGAAAAACACAGCATAACTCATACGCCTCAGCCAAAACCCTTAGATGCAATACATCAACATCAAGAAAAATAACCTCCTTTGGTACCATAAAGTACCATCACCACTGATCTCAAATACCATTACCTTCTTCCCACCAACATTACTTTTGATTTTTATCAAGACAGGATCCAACACTTTCTTTTTTTTAATCTCTACACTAAGAGATGATTGAACCACTTTTTGCACCATTACGCCACCATCCATAGAGTCCAAGAGACGAACTGTAAGATTAGCCAAGCAATTAATATCCTTCAGCAATTCTCTCTTTTCTTCTTCTACGTGAGCTAAGCTCCTCAAGGGTAACTTGTTAAGAGCATCAACAACTATATTAGCCTTACTTGGGTTATAGTGAAGACTCATATCATAATCCTGAAGAAGATCAAGCCACCTCCTCTACCTGAGATTAAGATTTTTCTGAGTGAACACATATAAAAGACTCTTGTGATCAGAAAAGATATCAACGTGAACACCATACAAATAATTCTGCCATATTTTCAAAGCAAACAAAACCACCAACATCTCCAAATCATGTGTAAGATAATTTCTCTTAAGTACCTTTAGCTACCTGGAAGAATAGGCAATCACCTTCCCATGCTGCATGAAAACACAACCAAGCCCTACCCGAGATGCATCAAAATAAACCACAAACCCATTATTGCCTTCTAGCAAGGTTAGGATTGGAGCCAAAGTTAACTTATCCTTTAACTTCTTAAAAATCCCTTAACAAGCATCTGACCAAGAGAAATTAACCTTTTTAAGAGTTAAGTTAGTCAAAAGAGAAGCTATCAAAGAAAAGCTTTCCAAAAACTACCTATAATACCTAGCTAAACCCAAGAAGCTCCAAATATTAGATTGAGTCATGGGCCTATGCCACTTCACCACAACAACCTTCTGCGGATCCACCATGATCCCTTTACTAGAAATAATATGGCTTAAGAAAGTCACAGCATTTAGGAAAAACTCACACTTAGAGAACTTCGCATATAACTGTTGTTCTTTTAAGGTCTGCAACACCACACAGAGGTGATTAGCATAATCCACCTCACTCTTCGAATAAACTAGAATGTCATCAATAAACACAATGATGAAGAGATCCAAATACTTCCTGAACACACTGTTCATCAAGTCCATAAATGCTTCCAAAGCATTGGTCAACCCAAATTATATCACCAAGAACTCAAAATGCCTATACCGAGTAAAAAAAGTTTCCTTAGGGTTATCTACCTCCCTAATCTTAAGTTGATGGTCCCAGACCAAAGATCTATCTTAGAGAAGAACTTGGCACCTGTAACTGGTCAAATAAGTCATCTATCAGAGTAAGAGAAAATATGTTCTTGACCATCACCTTGTTCAACTACCTATAGTGATGCACATCCAAAAGGAACCATCATTCTTGCGCACAAACAACACCAGTGAGCCCCATGGAGAAACACTAGGATGAATAAACACCTTATACAGAAGATCTTTAAGTTGCTCCTTGAGTTTCCTCAACTCAGTAAGAGTCATTCTATATAGAGGAATAGAAATTGGATGAGTAGCCAAAAGAAAATCAATACTAAACTCTATTTCTCTATCAGGTAGAACACCAGGAAGATCATTCGATAAGACCTGTGAAAACTCATTAACTACGGGTACCAAAGATAAAAAAGGACCTTTTGATTTAGAATCTTTAACCTGGACCAAGTAATAAAGACACCCCTTAGAGATTAAACCTCAAGCTTAAGATAAGAAAAAAATCTCCCTTAGGAGCTAAGGGACTACCTTCTTATTCTATAACTGTTTCACCAAGAAACTTAAAGATAACCCTACAGGTCCGATAATCCATAGAAGCATAATAAGAATGCAACCAATACATACCTAGAATTATATTAAAATCTATCATATCTAATTTGAATAGATATTCCAAGGTCTGCTTACTACCAATAAATACCACACACACCCTATAGACTCTTTTAGTAATAACCGAGTCACGTATCATAGTAGAAAAATAAAAAGGATCCAAGATAACTTTCAAATCAAAACCAAAAGACACAACTATAAATAGAGTCATATAAGAAAGAGTGGACCCCAGATCAAGCAAATAATATACGTCATGAGAGAAAACTTGTAATGCACCAGTAATGACATCAGGTGATGCCTTAAATTCTTGTTAAGATGCCAGAGCATACAACATATTCTAACCAACACTAGAACTAGGAGCAGTAACAAAAGCAGATGCCACCCCACCAGGTGTAGGAGCAGAAGATGAAGCTACAGGAATTTTACTCTCCCTATAGTAACCTTATTGACCGGATAATACCTAATATGATGGCCTACCTAACCACACTTGAAGCACTTGTACCTTTCTTCCTTACAATAACCTCGATGAGGACGACCAAAGAATCAACAATGAGGACATAAATAAACTAACTGACCTCCACTTGTTTGATATTGGGAAACATATGCTCGAGAATTATTACCGCCTTGATGACACCTCTCTTCCGACTGATAAGGATCACTAGAAAAAAAGGAGCCCAAACTCCCTACTTTTTACTCCCACTTGGAACCATCCCTACCACCCTGAGACTGAGCACCTTCTTGATCAGAAAATCTACTCCTCTTTTCTTGTGTAATACCCCACATTTTTGGGCTAGTCTATGAACCATCATTCTTACGCTTATAAGTTATAATCTAAGTGATTCCCATGTAAATATAAGTTTCATGATATTTATACTAGTGTGTGAATTGCTATTGAGGTTAAAAATGTTCATAGCAATCACTTAGAGCCAAGTTGAGCTAAGAACATTTGATTCATCAAAAAATTGATATTCGATTCTACAAAGGTCTACTTTAAATGTATATAAATTTTGGAACATCTAGAATTTTTACATCAAGACCTATCAAATTGTAGATAATTGAATTATCTTTCTAAAGATATCAATTTTGCGAAAATCCGATACCCAAGAGAAACATTACAAATATTTTTGTGAGAGACAGTAAGCTGAGATGATATGCCCGCGCCGCCTGGGTTGTTGCACCGGGATAGGTGGGGCACCGCGGGATCTACTCCCCCAGGATAAAGGGGCAGTACCTTGACCATTCCCCAGCTGTTTTAAACTCCATAAGGGTCAAGGGGAACTTTGGTCCTTTCCCCTCAACCCCAAACATCCATGGACGATTTATAACACCCCAAAGGGCATTATTTGCCCACTTTTCATCATTAAAACTCATGTAAACCCTCCCCTTTTTTCCACCATGAACAAAATTCAACTTTTCTCTCAAGAATACAAGGATTTTAGTTTTGAATTCAATATTTCTTCAAGAATCCAAGGGTTAAAGTGTCCTAGTTCAATAAACCTTCAAGAAAAATAAAGAACGGAGTTTCTTTCATAAGTTCATGATTCACGTTCCAAGATTTAAGATTTCTTCACAATTCAAGAAAATTAAGGTATATGGGAGTTCATCTATGGGTCATCTTTCACCCATATAGCCCAAAACCCCAAATTTCAAGTTTAAATTCATAATATTTACATGTTCCCATGAATTTTGCTTATAAATCTTCATGAATCTCAAGCTTATATTATGTTTCCATGAAATTGTTGGTGATATTAAACTTTACATGTTTGAAAGGTATTGATTGCTAAATTTAAACCCTTATTGGTGATTTTAGAGGTGATATCATGCTATTACTACTATTTTTAACTATTCTCATGCTTAGCCTAAACCATGAATAACAAGTGTTTGATGAACTGCCTAAAAGAATGATTTTGTACAAAGGCTTACATATCATGTCCTTAGAGTTTTAGTTCGATTCCATGGTGGATCCTATATTCAAGATAATTAGAAATATTTCTACGTTTTAAATTCATGCTTTCCACATGTTTGATCCTACATGTTGTGATGAAATGCCCATGTCCTATTTCTAGTGAATTTTATGTAATTTCCCCCAATTCACGATTTTGGTTATGAAACCATGCTATGCTCCCATGTTAAGATATTCCCGCATCTATATTCATGATCCCCATGTATTTGGAGAATTGCCCCATATTAAAGTATTAATCTCCACGTGCTTTATAGGATTCCCATTTGAATTGAATAGGGTAATCATGACACGTTACCATGTGTTATTATTCATGTACAAGTTAATGCCTCTCAAGTGTTTGACAAAATGTCTAAATGAAAGCATTGTTAACAAGCTACTATTGTTATACTATTATGATCATGCCATGTTTTACTTTCAATGCTATTGAGCTCTGGGGGTATTGAATACCAGAAATCTAGCTGTTTACCTAGAAATACAGTAGCTATAAAATAGTCTTAATAATGTCATGTATAGTAGTACTCAGTCAGTTACAGAACTCAGTGTATTCAGTCAGTTAACAGAACTCAATGAACTCAGTCCAGTTCAGTCAGTCAACACGATCAGTAATAGTTAAGTCAAATCCAATACAGTCTAGTAATCAGTCCAAGGTCTATTCAGTTAGGAGCAGGATTCAGCACCGAGTGAACCCAATGGTAGGGGCTCACCTGCCAGTAGAGGGTGTGATCCTCAGAAGCAGTCCTTGCATTCTTGAACTTGCATTCTTAGATAATATAGCTATCATGAATTCATGCTCAGTTATCTCATGTTACTTAGTCAGTCCCTTCCTCATATGCATAATACTCTACAGTTTTAGTCTAGTTATTTAGACTAAATACAGTTCAGTCTTACATGCCCAGTATTAACCTATCAGTCATTTAGTTAATCAGATAAGTTAGTATGTTTATGCATTCATGCTCAATGTGATTGCATATTCAGATCCCCAATCTATGTCAGTCTCCATCATATAGTTTCAGACCCAATATTCATACAGTATCCATATTTTATCATATTCCAGCTTAAGTTATACTTATGTTAATAAAGTAAAGTTCTACAGAAACTAAGTGTAAAGCTTCACCATCTTGTCAGAGAAATTTTGTCACTCATGCTTTAAGAAATTTCAATTTTCCATTTATTCCAGCCATTGTGAGTCTACTTACACTTAACATGCATGTTTTACGATTATGTATGAAATCAGTTTTACTTATTTCATTCACCCCTGCATACTCAGTAAATTCCAGAAGTACTGATCCATATATATGTCTATGTGCTACATTGTCTCATAATATAGGTACCATTTATAAACGCACCATGATCAGACAGTTACAGATTCTATCCAGCAGGTGATGAGTTCTCTTAATTTAGGAACTCCAGTCAGTTTTAGTTCATGTACAGTTCATTTACATTTATGTGTATTGATTAGTGGTAGTTAGAGACATGTCTCAGCTATCTATAGTCAGTATAGTAGAGGCTTTAAAGATGTCAGTCAGAGTTAGTTGTGTAATTTTAGTTTTATCCTTTAGATTTATCAGATTGTAAAGCTTTATCAGTATTGTATCTATTTTAGATATTCAGTATGATTATGTTTCTGCACAACAAAATAGCTATTCATTATGTCATAATTTAGTTGCTTAACAATATGTCAGTTCATAGGTTAGCTTGGGATCACTTGTGGTTCCTAGCACTATGTGACAACTAAGTGGTAGTCTTGGGTCGTTACACCCTACCTATCCCCAAACTCTACCTACTTCTTTTTTCATCCTCAACCAACCGTATATGAACAGTCAACCTCAAGATGTTCATATCTTTAATCAGCAAGGCAATCTTGCTCTCCAGAATCAAATCTCTATTCAACCCATAAGCAAACTAACCCATTCTAAACCTCATATCAGCCATCAAGTTAGGAGCATACCTTGATAGATGATGGAAATTCAAAGCATATTCCCTTACTAACATCCTCCCCTGCCTGAGGTTCACAAACTCCTCCATATTTACTTCCCTCAATGCTTGATGAAAGAATCGATTCATGAGGGAATTAGAAAAGGCTTCCCACAATCCATCCTTTTCAATATCACCTCTATCCCTATCCCACTCCTCATAGCACTAATAAGCAACATCCTTGAGCTGATAAGTACTAAATTTAACCCCCCATCTACATTAGAAGCCTGTATCACCCGAAAGATCTTTTCCATCTTATCTAAGAAGTCCTGTGGATCCTCTTCCACCTTTACCCTAGTAAAAAATAGAGGACCCATCTTCATAAATTTCCCAACCCTTATTACCTCAATAGACAAAGCACTAGTCCCACCCCACTTAACCTTAGCAAAAACCAATTAGGCAATGACGTGAACAGACTGACAAAATTCTGCATTTGTCACATTGCCCTGAGGGACTTGAGGAGAACTATCCAAAATAGGAAGAACTCCAGCACTATTAGGAATAAGACTATGAGATCGAAGATGTAACCCAGACGTAGAACGTGCCCCTTCATCATTACACCCAGATGGGACAAAAAAATTTCTATGTGTTCCAAATCTAGAAGGCATAATTTGAAAAACGAACAAACAAGGATTAGAGGAGATTCCAGGATTAAGAACTTAATCTTGAAGATAGAATACCAAGAAGGTGAAACATTCCTAAATGTCTTGCTACTTGATACGCCTAAATTACACCTCTCTTACGAGAGAGTAAGCGGTCGCTGTCAAATATAGAACCCAAGGTTGGGTGTCGAATCCCACAAGGAATACATTGTTCACTAAGTATGGTGATTATTATTAGACTATTGATCTAAGGTTCCGAAATAAAGGGGCTTTCGAAATGTTAACAGTGCTCTTTTGTATTTGTGTTACACAAAAGTCTAGCTACTAAGAGTAAATATAGATGTAATTTCAATGAGAATAAATTAACTAGAGTTATGCTCACCAAGATGTTCAAATAATTAGGGCTGCTAATTTGTGTTCAAAATAAAACTTATGTATCCAATTGCAAGAATTATTGAATTCTAAGGATTACCCATATGTTTCTCAACCTAATGAGTATTCTATCCTTTACTTCTCTCAAACTTAAGGGATTCATGCATTATTCAATAACACTCTCATGAGGGTTGATCGTGTTAAGGCATCAACCTGTTTACCTAAAGGGTAAACCTATGGAGTTCATGTGAATCACTTCTTTTTTCAACATCGGCTTTCTTGTCAGAGAAGTGGAGTTTATGGTCTCACTTCTCAAGTTTGCAACTAAGAGATGTTATTAAGATGAAGAAAGATTCATGAAATTTTGATAGATGTTAGAAATCAAACCCCTTCACAACCCCAAAATAGTTCTCTACATCAAAGCTCCCATAACCCTAGTTATGGAAGTTTAGCCACTCATCTCTATATAAGAAATCAAAGTTATATTGATGTTCATAAATAACTTCATATAAGTACTTACAAATGTCACAATATTTCTCTTCTCGATCTTTGATGGAAAATATTAAAACTAATAATCAATTCTCAATTTCTAGATTCAAATCCCAATGAAAAAAGTAGTACAAGGCTCTCAATAGAGAAGAAAAAAATAAAACTAAAGACAAAAAATGCTCAATAAACCCTAATACTTGGTATTTATATGATTTCAGAACTGGGAATTTAAAATTCAAACTCAGATTCTCTTCGTTTTGGTCAACGGGTCAAGCCATGTTTCATCACAGGGCCGATGGTCCATCGCCTGCATCGTCACTGGGTGTCCAGTGACTCCATGTTCTACTTCTGGGCTATGGGTAATGCGATGGCCCATTGCAAGGTTGATAGTCCGTAACCTGGACTATCACAGGCCTTCTAATGATGATGTTTTTTGTATAATAATGATGGTTTAGACTGACGGTTCATCGCAGGTTCGATGGTCCATCACCTGGACCGTCGCGTGATGTCCAGAGGCTATGCCTTTTGCTCTTGGTTGATGGTTTAAACCAATGGATCTTCAAAAAATCGTCAGTCCGTCGCCCAAGCCATCGATGCTCTTTTTTCTTCTGTTTTATTCAGATTGTCTAAGATACCCTTCACACTTTGTCCTTACCCTGAAAACACTAAAATACTATGTTAAATACAACAGTGGCTTCTTGAAAACACACAATTATCCTAAGAAAAAGGCTTAAAATATTCCGTCAAAAGCCTGAACATCAACACTCTCAACTTAAGGCAATTGCTTGTCCTCAAGCAACTCAACACTAGGATACATATATAAACACTATCATGATGGGCATTTCACAGTAAAACCACCACAAGTATACAATCATTCAACAACCCATTTGGTTATGCTATTTCAACATACATGGATCTATTACTGGCATTAAGTATAATCAGCATATTCACAGCTACAGATAAAATACCTTAAAGAAATAAATAGAGCAAATATAACTCAACATGCCCTCACCGCAAAAGAAGTCCACCTCACATCAGACAGTTAAATCGTGGATAAAACTAAGCTCATACTCTCAGAAAAAAAGTTACCAATACAGTGTAAACCTATAAGCTTGCCCTTATCATCTAATATTCTCTTATGATTGACTCACTAAGATCAATTAGGACTTTCTTAGGGTAGTAATGAGGTTTTAAGCTTGGTGAAGGTTATTCATTTGGGTCAGTAACTTAAATTATAAGAATTTCACTCTCTTTACCATATTTGGTAGGTACTTACCAGAATTAAGGACCCTCTCATTCAATCGCAGTTATTCTTCAGTGCCTTTTTCATAACCTGACTACCCTTTTATTTTATTATTGAGAACACAACATCAACCACCCTCAACTTATGCTGATGCAGAAGACTGAGGTGCATAATATCTATTTAGATTGCTAACTAGACCAGGGTCAGATGCTACTCCTCAAATTACGTTCAACTTAACCTCCTAGGCTGCTAATAATCTAGTAGTAGCCACCCTCAACTTAGGCAATTTACCTAAGTTAAAGTACATAATGTCCACAATTGAACCAGAGCCAAATCTAAATTCTTAACACCTTCTAGAGAGTGAATCAAACTTATTTGGACAGAAAAACACTACCACAGCTCAAAAGGGTTGACAAAGAGGACATAATGTTTTTGGTGGGTCAATCATTTAGCTAAGTGGAATAACAATACAAGAAGGCCTACAATCCTCTCTTATTGAGTTAAAACACAAGAAAGCATCTGATGAACCGGGCAAGTTCAAGGTGTAACACTTATATCAGAACTACACAAATAATCACCCACACAGGCACTGAGTTAATTTCTATCCTACTAATTTTTGGGATCCAGATCACATAGCTATGCTTTTGTTTATTACAAACTTCTAATGCCATAACAGAGTCACAAATAGTTGCATAACACTTTGTGACTAGGTTAGGGGAATTAATTATATGAAAAATGAAAAACACAATTTTGTTGCCATTAGTTGTCATCCACATATGTACAATAAGGTACCGACGAGAATGGAAATTTTATTTCAACATGAAAATGAAAATTCAACAAACAGAACATGAAAATAAAAATTTAACACTTAGACATACTGATAATATCAGCAACGCAGCCCCCCAACCAACAAGCACATCCCACCCTGCCAAAAAAACATTTTTGTCCTCAATTATATAAAATTTTAAGTACAAAGGAGGGGAAAATACTTGTCATGCCTCTTATTTAATTTGAGGTGTCAGTGAAGTGTAGGGAGGTGCCAGCATCCTCACCAGGTGCAATGTTGGCTCCCATGGTGGTGGGAGTGCTTAAAGTCTCTCCCTCTAGAGTCGGAGGTAGCATATCTCTGACAGGATCTGAAATTTGCCCCCTGACTGGGGCCGAACTAGTGGATACTCCAGCTACTTCATCTTGATGCCTTTTTTGATACTTCTCTGACTCTCTTCTTGACTTCTTTACTACCCACTGCATTTAGTAGTCTTAGAATTATTCAGGTGAAATGGCTGTTAGTCTTTACTTCTTCTTTTCTTTCATAGCAGCTTTCTCAGTCTTCTTGTCTAATTCTGCTACCTTCTTACCTTTGTCCTTAATCGAATGCCCAAATAAGTCAACAATACCCTTTTCCTCATCACTAGCAATCTAGACTAGATCAAAGATAGTATGCTATGGCTACTGATTTATCTTGTCTACATCTGCCCAGATCCGTGGAACCTCTTCTATCACTTTGGGAAAATCTAGGATAGACATTGTGTCCAACTTCTTGTTGATTCTCTCCTCCATGTTGTCCATTCACAGCTAGATATTTCTGAAAGGGTGCAATGCTTCCTCTATAATCCGCTCAACAAAGGTTTTAAAATCTTTCCCCATATTGCCATATGTTTTTTAACCTTTTTGATAGCCCGTGCATTCTTTGCAAAGTTTTCATGGTTCATCCTGTACTCAGAATATTGGGGTGGGATAGATGCAGAGTCTAGAATCCCACTTGTAGGCATCAAATCTGAACCTGCAGACGTAGTAGGAGGCACGTACATAGTAAATGGCAATGGCATACCTGTAAGACCCTCTGATGATTTAGAAACTGGTGCTGACTGAGTCTGCTGAGCTGGAGGTTTGTTGAATCTCATATCAAACCTCGATTCATCCTTCATTTTTTCAGTGTCCTATTTGTGCAGTGTTGGGACCTCATTTCAACCCTACTAATCAAAGAGATATTTGCCTGCCTGCACAAATCAATGATAAGGCAAGGAAATGGAAGCTCCATCTGGGTCTTGTGAGCATGGAAAAAAAACTCATCAGAGATAGTTGACCAAAATCTATGGTCAACCCTTCAATCAAAGCATCCATAATCACACCTCTAGTAAGTTCCAAACAATCACCGCCTCTAGTAGACATGACCCTCAGTCACACAATCGCCCACCAGAACTTTGCTCTTAAGCTGGGGGATTTCTTTGATATTTGCTCATGGAGGTCGTATAATCATGCAGGCTCGCCCCCGTCTGTCAAGATCCTTACTAAACAGGGCCTTTGTATAGGCCGTGTAAATAATCAATGCTCAAACTCAGGAATTTCCCATGGTATATAGTAGTCGGGTCCAAATAAGAATTTGTTCAAAGTCTTCTTAGAAATGTCAATATCAACCCCATGGACAGTAACTATCTCCAGCTTGTTCATGTCGGCAACTGATGCACCCGTGGGACATTTCTTTTTCAGTAATGCCAAATAGTTGGCAAAAAACTCCTGAACCAAGTTAGGTTGGTAGGATCGAAGTGGCTTACTCATCCAAGCCAACTCATACTCATTGAAGCGCCGCTCGAGTTTAGGATACTTATGCAAGGTTGTTATGATATGATACTCCTCAGAAATTGCTCTTTTGATTGGCAACATATCCATTGGTGCCAACCCTTTGTAGAAGATATGTCGAGCACCCACCACTTTCCATCTTATGGCTTCCCGTACTTGAGGGACTTGCATTGGATTAAGTTAGGATCCTCCTATTGGGGAACCTTCTCTTGAATGGGGTTAGAACTTTCAACCCCATTCTCAACTGGAATCGAACTGGAGTTGCTGCTGCTACTGTTTCAACCTCCTTCTCAGATAAGAAGATTGAAGAAACCACTTGATGACTTCGCCGAGTATTATGGACTGGTGCATCAGACCTGGCTGCTTGGCCTCTACCCCGGTCTCTGATTTTGTGGTAACTTAGGAGCCATAATACCTACAAGTGATATGTTATCAGTTCACAGACTTAAACCAGGAAAAAAACAATTATGGACCAGCGACGGCTAGGGCAACAGTCCATCGGTACTGTGATGGTCCATTGACCCAAAACCATCAGGGTCATTCCAGTTACTTTGATTCTAAGAATTTAAGGATGGTTCAGGCGATAGGTCGTTGAGTATTCGATAGTCCATTGCATTGATCGCCGTATGCCATTTTTCTCTTTCAGGCTTTATTTTGACATTTTGTCAAACATTTTGCACTCTTTCAGGTCAAGCACATTTTTTCATGGCATTTTCAACATTAATCCACTACTCATTTTTCTTTTCTTGATCCTTGGGCTATTTGAACTTTACCCAGGATCTTTATCAAGTTTCAACTCAGTTCAGCCCCACACATGAAAATTTTAAGATGAAAGAAAATTTCTTACCATTAGAACCTTCTCGTGATTTCTTGATTCTTGAAATTGAGTAGCATAAAGAGTAAAGAAGATTTCACACCTTAGTGTTTCTACACTTGATTCTAACCTTGACTTGCACTCAAAACATAGGACACAGTATGATAATTTACTTTTGTGGAGAATTTTTGTTGTTTGTAAGTGAAAGAACAATGAGGGGATGAAGTTTAAATAGAAGAGGTAAAAGGGAAGTGGAAGGTCATCAGAGAGAATGAAAGGTTACAGGTGCTTTGAATAATACAGGGGTTATTCAATCTCTTCAAATTATCTATTTAAAACCGTTTGGGTCAGATAAGAATGAAAGAGTTGGATATTTAAATCGATCCAACCCGATCCGCTGATATAGGGTTAAATGCGACGGTTCATTCAATGGTCCATCGAATATGCGATGGTCCATCGGTCAACCCGTCGTCCCAATCCAGTGTACATACCTTGTGACTCAGTAGTGATGGTTCGCTCGATAGTTTGATGAAATTTTGATGGTCCATCGGTTAAACCGCCGCCCTTTTTTTAGTTTCCTAGTTTCTAGACATTGTCACGATGATAACTATGATGGTACATTGAGCTCGTGATGGTCCGTCGGGTGACTCGTCGATCACCTGAAACTTTATTTGCTTCTATTTTCCCTACTCTGTTATACCTACACACTTCCACACACCCTCCAGCTTGCACAAATAAACAAAACAAATAGCAAAATAACCTAAATTAATGGTACACAACAACACAATGTGCGTTGCCTCTTACTAGAGCTTGATTTATCATCGCAGCAAGACTTAGTCATCTCGATTACTCAAACTTCATCAAGATAGAGAGTAGTAATACTTTTTATCGAGTCTTTTGGACCGATGTAAAGTTTGACTTATTGCTCGTTGACTTTAAAGACTTTTTTATCTTCATTTTCAAGTTCAACCACTCCAGATGAGTAGACTTGACTCACTTTAAACAGGACTGACCACTTGGACTTCAGTTTACCTGGGAACAGTTTGAGTCTGGAGTTGAATAGAATCACCAAATCACCTATTTGGAAATCTCATTTTTCAATCCTCCGATCATGATACTTCTTCATCTTCTCCTTGTATAGGTATGAACTTTCATAAACCTCGAGATGGAATTCATCCATCTCATTCAGTTGTGCCAGCCTTAGCTCTGCTGCCTCCTTCTAATTTAGATTTAATCTTCTGAGTGCCCATAAAGCCTTGTGCTCCAGCTCTATCGATAAGTGGTATGCTTTTCCATAGACTAACTGATATGGTGACGTGCGAATGGGTGTCTTGAAAGCAGTCTAATATGCCCACAAGACATCATCGAGCTTTGGAGACCAATCTTGACTACTAGCATTCACCATTTTGGCTAGATGGCTTTAGTCTCCCGATTCAAAACCTCCACTTGCCCACTATTTTGTGGGTGATATGGAGTTGCTATTCTGGGCTGTTTTACCCCATATTTCGCTAAGGTAGCTTGAAACACTTTGTTGAAAAAATAAGATCCTCCATCGCTTATAATAGTACATGGTACTCCAAAGTGAGAGAAGATGTTCTTTCTGAGAAATGCAACAACTCTCTTTCCTTCATTATCATCCAAGGCGACGGCTTCAACCCATTTTGATACAAATAAACAACAACTAGAATATACTTCATCCTATACGAGCTTACAAAAGTGCCCACAAAATCGATGCCCGAGACGTTAAACAATTCTACTTCCAGCATCTCCGTCAAAGGCATCTCATGCTGCTTAGAGATTGACCCCTACCTCTGACATTGATCACAACTTAGCACTAACTCATGAGCATCCTTGAATAAAGTTGGCCAATAATAGCCACTCTATAACACCTTTCTAGTAGTTCGAACACCTGCATGGTGACCTCCAACTGGGGAAGCATGACACGCTTCCAATATACTCAATACATCTACTTCTGTTACACATCTCCTTATAATATTGTTAGCACACTGCTGAAACAGATACGGTTCAACCCAAAAGTAATGTGTCACGTCATGAAGGAATTTCTTTCTTTGATGAAAATAAAGATTTTTCGAAATCAACTCACTCACCACATAGTTTGCAAAATCAGCGTACCAAGGCATTTTCTCCATAGCAGCAGCCAAGATCTTTTCATCCAAAAATGCATTATTGATCTCCATTTCATCTTTAACTGCTTGCTCCCCGTCCATCCTAGACAGATGACCTACAACTTGGTTTTTGCAACCCTTCCTATCTTTGACTTCAAAGTCCAATTCTTTGAGCAGCAACACCCATATAATCAACCTTGGTTTCACATCCTTCTTAGGCATCAAATATCTCAAGGCTGTGTGATCAGTGTGGACCACCACCTTGGTTCCTAGCAGATAAGCCCAGAATTTCTCAAAAGCAAAGACTACAATAAGGATTTCCTGTTTGATGATGGTGTAGTTCCTCTGATCTTTATTCAAAACTTTACTGGCATAATATATTTAATGAAACAATTTATCCTTCTTTTACCCCAACACAGCTCCAAGGGAAACACCGTTTGCATCATACATGATGTCAAACGATTTTGACCAATTCGGTGCAACAATGATAGAGGGTTCAACCAACTTGTTTTTAAGGCATGCGAATGCCTTCAAGCAATCATCATCAAAGTAGAACTTAGCTTCCTTCTCCAAAAGTTTGCAAAGTGGGTTTGCAATCTTTAAGAAGTCCTTTATGAATCTACGGTAGAACCCTACACGTCCAAGGAAACTACGAACTTCCTTTATAGAAATGGGAGGTGGTAGCTTCCCAATAACCTCTACCTTGGCTCGATCAACCGCTATCCATTTTTCTGAAATTTTTTGCCCGAGAATAATGCCTTCCTTTACCATGAAGTGGCATTTTTTTCTAATTAAGCACAAGATTAAATTGCGCACACTTCTGCAAAGCCCTACTCAAGTTCTCCAGACACAACTCAAATAAATCTCCAACCACAGAATAATCATCCTTGAACACCTCCAAGGTGTCCCTAACTATAACCGAGAAAATAGACATCTTACACCTTTGAAAAGTAGCCGGTGATTTACATAACCCAAAAGACATCTGCTTGAATATAAAAGTCCCATACGGGAATGTGAACGTGTTCTTCTCTTGATCTTCAGGCACAATATAGATCTGATTGTAGCCAGAATATCCATCCAAGAAGTAATACCACCCCTTTCCCGCCAATCGATCAAGCATTTAATCCATGAAGTGTATTGGGAAGTGATCCTTTAAAGTCCATGAGTTTAGTTCGTGGTAGTCCATGAAAACTCTCCAACCAGTCATGAGCCTGAGAGGAATCAACTCATTCTTTTCATTTACAACAACAGTCATGCCCCTTTTCTTGGGAACATATCAAACTGGGCTTACCTATTACTGTCATAAATAGGATAGACCACTCCTACTTCCAGCCACTTAACAATTTCCTTATTAACCACCTATTGCATTGGAGGGTTAAGTCGGCATTGATGCTTGATGGTTGGAGTATAGTCTTTCTCAAGTTGTATCTTATAAGTACAGATACCAGGGGGAATGGCAATAATATTAGCAATAGTCCAGGCTATTGCTCTTTTGTATCGCTGAAGCACCAAAGTAAGTTCTTTCACTTGCTGCTCTCCCAAGTCATCTATAATAATCACGGGTAATGTTCTTCCATTTCCCAGAAACACGTACCTTAAATGCTTTGGTAGCTCTTTCAATTCCAACACCGGTGTCCCTTCAATGGATGGCTTCGCCGGTGGTGTTGGTCGATTCTTAAGATCAAGATCTAGCTTCTTTAAAACATAAGAGTATGATCCCATTCCTTTAAAAGAACAAACATTATCTTCATACTCCTCAATGACTTCACGATCAAAATTCATAAGCACTGCAGCTAAAGGCTCAATAGTAAACTTCTCCTTTATTGTCACCTCCTTCTCATCCTCATAATATATATCAACAATTGAGAACACACTTATTTCTATATGTTGCATCATTTATTGGCACATATCAAAGCACACCACTTCATCATTCATCCTAAATAAGATCTCATTAGCTTGCAAATCAATCAGCACACTTCTGATTGCAAGGAAAGGTCGATCCAAGATTATGGGCACCTCAAAGTCCACCTCTCTACGTTGAATTATGAAATCAGCAGGAAATATGAAGCTAGCCACTTTCACCAGCACATCATATAGAATACCAATAGGTTATTTTATTGGCCTATCCACTATCACGAGTCGCATGTTAGTGGGTGTGGGGTCTCCTAAACCCAACTTTGTATAAACAGCTGGCGGCATCAGATTAATGCTCTCTCCCGGATCACATAAGGACTTAGCGAATTCTAGAGACCCAATCGTACAAGGAATAGTGAATGTTCCTGGGTCTGCCTTCTTCAACACTAAGGACCTTGTAGAAATAACACTACAATAATGGAGATTATCCACCGGTTCGTAGCTCACCGCTCTTTTCTTCATCATAAGATCCTTCATAAATTTATTATATCCTGGCATTTGCTCAAGTGCCTCTACCAAAGGTACATTTACTGTCAATTGCTTTAACATTTCCATGAATTTACTAAAATTTATGTCACTAACCTTCTTTTTCAATCTCTGAGGGAAGGGAGATTGTGATTTTAGAAGAGTCTTCACCACTACTTCCTTTTCCTTCTCTTTTCCCTTTTCCAACTCATCATCCTACTGATGATTAGAAGGGATATCAATGCCATCTAGGTTTTTAGTATCTACTAGATTACCTTCTTCAAGATCAACATCTTCTTCGATCACTTCTTGATTCATAGCTTTGCCCAAAGAAGGGCCTGATAAAATCTTACCACTTCGTATGGTAATAGCCATGCATGATCCATCATTCTGAGGGTTCTGGATTGTATCACTTAGCAGTGTTACACTCTTTATCTAATTTAATACTGCCGAGAGCTGGCTCATTTACTGCTCTTACTACTTGATAGAGGTAGAGTGTGAGTTTACCAACTAACTCATAGAAGATAACTTGCTCTTCATGGTAGTCACTCCAGTGTTGGTAGCTTCAACTCCCTTTAATAATTTCTCCATCATGTCCTCCATGGATATTTTGCTAGAGCTAGTTGCAGCACTATCTCTATTTCTGGGTGGTACATATAGCCCACTTCTATCATTCTTACCTTTCCAATTTCCTTGCTCCCTAGCCTTGTCGTAGTAGTTCCGACCATGATTTCCTTGGATATTTCTTTGGAAACCCCCCTAATTATTCAAATATTTATCCTCTTCTTTCGAATTGGAATCATCTCTACCTTTGACTATAATAGCTTTTACTTTTTCAGTTTTTGCAGATAATAAATGCTTGATCAACAGATCCATCTGTGTCTTCAAGTATGCCATGTCTTGATTACGTTCTTCCTCTTTCTTACATTTTTTTGCAGTCATGCCAATGACACAATAGGGCTTGCTACCACAAAATACCTAGTATGCTAAGCTCTGCTTTGTTTGGTCTCCGATCAAGCATCTTCGAGGCCTCCTAAAAAGTGAGATTCAAAAATGATCCCCCTGCAGCATTATCAACAACTGGCTTCATAATAGAATTCAAAGCCCGATAAAGGGTCTTTATCAGATGAATATCTGTCAAATTATGGTTCGAACACTGTGTCAGCTTCTTTTTAAATCTCTCCTATGTCTCATGAAGGGATTTGGTTGGGAGCTACCTAAAGTTGCTGATCTCATCCCTCAACTGTACCCATCTGAAAGGTGAAAAGAACTTTTCTAGCAAAGCCTCATTTAGTTACCTCCAGTTGGTTATTAAATTGGTTGTCATCTCATTAAGCCATAATGTTACCTCTCCAGAAAGAGACAACAGAAATAAATGTAGGTAGATGACATTCTGTCCCACTCCCAGGTTATTAAAGGAATTAAAAATAGTGACAAAATTCACTAAATGCATATTGGGATCATCTCCCGGGAGTCCACCAAATGATCCTCTCATATGAAGGAGCTGGATCATCGTACAGGTAATATTACACTTTTCTCCTAGTGATAGAGGTGGAGGAATAATGGCTCCAGTGTCACCAGCTACGTCCATTCCATCTTCATCATTATTAAGATCAAATTGAACAGCTTAACAATCAGGTCTCTCCCTGAAAGAATGGTTTCTGTTCATATTTCTGTTTACTGGTGTAGCTACATTCTCTGCACGGCTTTGGTTAACAGGATCGAACAAGTCATCATCCCCCAAATCATCATTATCAGGGTTAGGATTACGTACCTGATGGCTATCGTTCTATTAATTTAGTTGAGCTCTAGCTAACGTGGCTAGTCACTAGCATCTTGGGGTTCTGTCACTCTGCCAATAATTTGTGGTTCCAGATGTATTGGTAATAATGGTGCACCAATCTTTGTGTACTTGGCATACATAACAATTCCCCTATACAAACAAAAACAACAAACAAAAGTAAAATTTGGGAAACTTGACCAAATTCAATTAACAAACACAAACTTAATTGACAACTGTATTCCCTAGCAACGGTGCCAAAATTTGATACGCCCAAATTATACCTCTCTTATGAAGAGTAAGCAGTCGCTGTCAAATATAGAACCCAACTGGGTTGGGTGTTGAATCCCACAAGGAATATAGTGTTCACTAAGTATTGTGATTGTTATTAGACTGTTGATCTAAAGTTCTGAAATAAAGGGGGTTTGGAAATGTTAACGGTGCTTTTTTGTATTTGTGTTACACAAAAGTACAACTACTAAGAGTAAATGTAGAAGTAATTTCAATGAGAGTGAATTAACTAGAGTTATGCTCACCAAGATGTTCAAACAATTAGGGTTGTGAGTTTGTGTTCAAAATCTAACTTATGTATCCAATTGCAAGAATTATTGAATTCTAAGGATTACCCATATATTTTTCAACCTAATGAATATTTCACCCTTTACTTCTTTCAAACTTAAAGGATTCATGCATTATTCAATAATACTCTCATGAGGGTTGATCCTTTTAAGGCATCAACCCGTTGACCCAAAGGGTAAACCTATAGAGTTCATATGAATCACTTCTTTTCCCAACATCCACTTTCTTGTTAGACAAGTGGATTTTATGGGCTCACTTCTCAAGTTTGCAACCAAGAGATGTCATTAAGATGAAAGATTCATGCAATTTCAATAGATGTTAGAGATCAAACCCATTCACAACCCCAAAATAGTTCTCTACATTAAGGCTTCCATAACCCTAGTTATGGGAGTTTAGCCACTCATCTTCGTGTAAGAAATCAAAGTTATATTGATGTTCATAAATAACTTCAGAAAAGTACTTACAAATGTCACAATATTGCTCTTGTTGATCTTTGATGGAAAAAATGAAAAATAATAATCAATTTCAACTTCTAGATTCAAATCCCAATGAAAAAAGTAGTACAAAGCTCTCAATAGAGGAGAAAAAAATGAAACTAAAGACAAAAAATGCTCAATAAACCCTAATACTTGGTATTTATACGATTTCAAAAGTGGAAATTTAAAATTCAAACTCAGATTCTCCGCATCTTGGTCGACGGGTCAAGCGATGGTTCATCGCATGGCCAACGTTCCATCGACTGCACCATCGTTGGGTGTCCAGTGACTCCATGTTCTGCTTCTGGGCTACGAGTAGTGAGACGGCTCGTAACAAGGTCAACGGTCGGTTGCCTGGACCATCGCTGGCCTTCCAGTGATGATGTATTTTGTATAATAACAATTGTTTAGACTGATGGTTTATCACAAGTCCAATGGTCCATCGCCTGGACCGTCACGTGATGTCCAGATGCTATACCTTTTTCTCTTGGTCGATGGTTTAAACTAACGGATCATCGCAAGGTCGATGGTCCATTACCCAAGCCGTCGATGCTTATTTTTGTTCTGTTTTATTCAGATTGTCAAAGTTACCCTTCACACTCAGTTTTTATCCTGAAAACACTAAAATACCATGTTAAATACAATAGTGGCTACTTGAAAACACACAATTATCCTAAGAAAAAGGCTTAAAATGTTTCGTCAAAAGGCTGAACATCACATCCACTCTCTTATGAGTGTGGCATGCTTCACACCTCTAAAAGAGACTCTACTTGACACACCTTTGTGGACTTCCCAGTTGTCCATGAACCTAGGATCTGATACCAACTTGATACAACCCGACCCTGGGCCTCGTCGTAATGGGCTTCCTAAGTCCAACCAAGACTAGGGACCGCCCCCTATTACCCAACCCAACCACCGATATCTAGCCTTAGATGGGTGAATTTCAAAAATATAACAAGATAGCATTATTATTCTCATTAAGACTCTAGTTTAGGGTCACAACTGTGATCGACCCAATCGAGTCCAACCATACTGCAACAACAGCCTAACCATATCAAACCAAACCATAGGCCATAAACCAAAGGAAATACCAAAACATAATATGAATATCAATCCAAAAATATAGCATGATGAAACAGTGAGAAATTATGTCTGATAATGCCAGTTTCAATATTAATACTAATGCTAAGACTGACACCTCTATCTATCCTACCTATAACACCCCCCATAAGTACCACAAAGACTCCATCCAAAAGAATAAAAAAATTTGGTTGGCACATGCCCCCAACCATGGCCAAAACCAATATCTGAATTAAAAGATAAGTGTCTAAATAAATGCAAAACATGAAATGATGCTTTACAAAAAGATGGAAGCTCACCACTTCAGTCCAAATAGTGATACCAAATATGTATACTAAATAGGAAAAATAGAGAGGTTAGTTCCTACATAGCCTGGGAATACAGCTACCAGTACATGGGGTTAGCAAATGACCGCTAGCATGAATCTTGGGAAAAGGATAAAATAATGCAAGTCATAAAACTAAGTAAAACCATCCATAATGCATAAAACAAAACATATATAAGTGTCGGGTAAGGGAATAGGGTTTTGTATTCATTTAATACCTTTACCTGGGTTGTGTAGCTTTGTCGTCTTAACCACCTATAGGCTATATAGGTTCAGTTCCTTTGCTGAAAGGGCCCAGTACATACAGTCGCATAACTAGGGAATATCCCATGGGATGACTAGTACATCCCCCAATAAAAAATATGATACGCATATATGGTCATTAAGACCCCCCATATTGGCAACTAGGGGTTTTTTTTTTTTGCCCCCCCCCCCCCCCCCGAGAAAGCCACCTTTAATGGCTTAGCTACACACCCCGCTATTAATGCCCAATTAAAACCTTGTCTAAACAATCCATTTACCATTTATTAACCAAGGCCAATATTAGTGGTATCATTATACCACCCTATTACTTGCAAGTAATATCAATAGCCAAACCATTTAGGTTATGGGGACCTTAGGTGCCTTTCCAATTTCCATGTTAAATCCACTTGGCAGACTACTATGTTCTCCATAATCTTAACCAGTTATCCTTTAGCCTTTTCAAACTATTTAAACCATGCATAAATCTTTTATCTAGTTTAAAGCATACAAGAGTTTCATTAAAAGAATTTAATGCAATAAACATATCTTTATAGGAATTTTATCAAACACCTTGGGGGAATACTATAACCAAAACCAATTCAAAGTCCATTAAACAATTACCATGAAATCCAATTGTCCAAAACCACCATTAATGCATATAAAAAGCATAATTAAAACCATAGGAAACTCTAACCAAGCATTTAATGCCAAAACCCCCAAAAAATAGTTGAAAACAAAAATCATGAAATAGTAAAACCATGAAATCAATCATATAAACCATGACTTTAGTTGAATTTACAATGAAGGGAGAGAATAATGCCTTATATCAAAGAATTAACAAAAAAAAAATCACCAAAGCAAGCCCCAAAGCAATTCGTAAGACAAAATCCTAGACTTTTTCCCCCAAAAGCTCTTGAGAGAATTATGAGATATTTTGGAACAGTTTCTAAGTGTTAATGAATAAAATAATAGTGTAAATAATCTCCTAAGTGTATTAGAAGTCGTTGGTCCTAGTTATGGTTACTAGAGAAATATCTAGAATACCCCTACTTAAATTCCTTAAAACACCATCACAAGGATATGACTGAACTATATGAGTTGTACCCTCCTATACGATCGCTATCCACCACTCCTACCCAAGCCTTAACTCTTGGATCAAATATTATCTAGTATACGACTCATCCAATCAAGTCATAACTGATAACGCTCAATCTACAGCTCTCGTGGGAGTGTAAAGCGGTCGTTAGCAAATATAGAACCCAACCTGGGTTGGGTATCGATCCCACAGAGAATAGCTTGGCCAACAAGCAAGAGAAATTACTAGACTTTTAGTGCAAGTCTCGTAGGAAAGGGGGGATTGTAGTATGTAACCAAAACAAGAATGTAAGAACTGAAAATAGCAAAATAAAGAGAGATTGTCACGTGTGTTGTAAACAATGAGAATTGAGGCGTTGGGGTTATGTCCACCTTCTGAGGTATACGTCTCTATTGGCTATGAGTGTGTAGAGTCTTGATATGTAATTGCTTATAGAGAATTGTAGTCGATGGTAAATCCAAGCGTCTCTCGACCTAAACAAGGACTATTTCACTTTAACTCTCTCGAGCTTAAAGTGTGACTAACGGTACGAATTCTCCAAGAAGTTAGTCCAGGTACGGCACTAGCTTTTTAATAGGAAAGGGTGTCCTACTACCTTGACATTATCTCTTTTCCAGACAAATAACTTTTCTCTCGAACAAGTCAGATGTTAGACTGGCGTTGGTCTATGCGTCTTCTTTTCTAGACAAATAACCTTTCTCTCGAACAGGTTAGATGTTAGAATGGCGTGTTCTTGTGTTTGAACCGCAAAGAATGTAGATTTAAGATGAAGAGAATAATGATATAAGCAATATACTTGTCTTGAACTCACAAACTCATAGCTATAGATAGTAACTCATTCGGCTTCCATAACCCCAACTAAGAGATTTAGTTACCCATGAATGCGAAGGATATCACGTTTTGCATGGTGGATGGCGTGAATAGTAGGTGTTTGGCGTGTGGTTTTAGTGATTCCGTAGCAAGTAACGATTCTCTTGTTGTGGAATTTAAGAGTAGAAGAATGAAGAATTGAGAATGGGTTGTAGGAAGATGTCTTAATTGTAAGGAGATGAATGAATTGTCAGAATGTCTCCCCCCCTCTTAAAATCTCTAACATGATAGGGTATTTATAATACTCCTATCCTACTCCTCCTAAACTAATAAAATAAATAACCAAATCCTAATATACTAATGAAATCCTTGACCCAATTGTACTAGGGTAAGGTTACAAAATTATAATCCAAATAGAATGATGAAACACATAACCTAATTGCACTAGGTTAATGTATTATGGCAAAAATCCAGCTTTGTGTCTGTAAGTCCCAAAGTCTTCAGAAATGCTGTTTTAGCCCGGGACAGATTTTCCATGCAGCAGATTTAGTCCTTTATGCGTCCAGCTCCTTTCCATCTCGTTTGTGAGCTTTCTTTTGCGTCAAGTAAGCCATAAATTGCTGTATTTTGCATCATTTATACCTGAAACTTTCCTAATCACATTTGTTAGCTCATTTACAGGAAAAAGGACTAAAAGTGTACGAAATAGATAATTAGTTCTCGAAACTAGGCTAAAATATGGGCAAAATATATTGATATAGGCGCGTAATTTCGCCTATCATCAATAACCACAATATACTATCTGAACACATGACTCGTTTCCCTAGTAGAATGAAATACCAGGAGGATCAAACACTACCCACTATGTGAGTCCTTGATATGACTCATACCAAGACCTACATCTCATAATACCATCCTAGTGACTAATACCATCCTACCAACTAACACTATCAATATATGATAGGACCATACCACTCGTATCCCAGCATACGACTCATACCTATGAGTCGTATTGGGTCCGAAGAACAAAATTTTAGGAAATTTTCTAAGGGTCAAAACCCAAGATGTTTTACTCATGGAGCAATAACTAAGCTTAGAATTAGCATTTCAGCAACAGCAAAACGTGCAAAATAACTCTCAACCTAATAATATTTTAAGGACTTTGAAAAAGATCCTGGCCAACCAAGAACAAATTAGTTTTAGAGATAAAAAAACAACATCTTGCCTATAAGAACTTAGAGGCATAGTTGGGTAGCTAGCTTAGACATAGAATACTAGACTGCAGGGGGGTTTGCCTAGTGAAATATAGAATCCAAAGAAAGTAATGAAAATCACCTTGAGAAGCAGTAGAGACCTTATTAACATACTTCCAATGAAAAATCAAGAGGTGTAGGTATAGTTAGTTCCACAACAAGAAAATAATAGGCAAGTAAAAGCCAAAGATATTGAAAGATTGGGGAAGTTTGAGTACCCAAAATCTAAGGAATTTGATCATACACAAAAGAGACCACTACCACCATTCCATAAAAATTTCAAAAAGGATAAAGAGGATCCATGCTTTAAGAAGTTCTTTGATTTATTTAGAGAGTTTTATATTAACCTTTCTTTACTAAATGTTTTACATGGTATGCCTAAGTACGCTAAGTACTTAAAGGATGTGGTGACCATTAAGACAAATTTGGGTGACATTGAGACTGTAGCACTTGCTAAGTAGTAAAGCTTAGTGGTGACAAGAAAGATTCCAAAAAATCTTAAGGAACCAAGGAGTTTCATCCTCCCTATACAAATTGGTGAAAGTTACGCAGTCCATGATCTTAATGACTTGGGGGAGAGCAGAAATTTGATGCCCCTATCTATTTTTAATACACTGGATTTGGGTAAGCCAAGGCAATGTTTGGTGGTTCTCCAAATGGATAACAGAATAAGAATGGTGCTCGAAAATATCATTAAGAATGTACTCATTATGGTTGGTATGTTCATTATTCCTACTAATTTTATTGTGCTTGAATATGATGTACATGACAGGGTACCGATCATACTGCGCATCCATTCTTAGCAATCGAAGAAGCACTTATTGATGTGAGAGAGGGCAGTCTTACCATAAGACTAAATAATAAAGAGGTGGTCTTTAAGTTATATAAAACACCAAGTACAACCTCACACTATATGGATTTATATATGATTACAACCATAGAAGTAGATGAGTGTGGGCTGGAGAAGGTCAATCCTTTATTTACCCTTTTGGACTATCCTATAAAGTTTCCCAAACCACTAATTAATCCTGACATTCAGAAACATAAAGAAGAGCTGGAAAAGGAAAGTGTGGAGAAAGTTGTTGACCTTGAAAGTAAAAACTCAAGATGTTAGAAAAGAGTGAGAAGATGGGCTCTGAATAGGAAGAGGAGGATGAAGGAATATGATTGAAGAGTAGTAATGTGGGTCATGTTGTGACACTAAATCAGGAACTTCTTGGGTGGCAACCCAAGCTAAGACAGGTTTTTATTTTTCTATTTTTTCTTTATATTACCATTTTTTTAAATTTCTTAAGTCGCAGGTTGATTGATAGTCTGAGTATCAGATATCTAAGCAAAACATCATGGAAAAGGCAGGGTATGGGGTCTGTCGAACCTCCTGGATGATTAAGATGCTAATATCTAGGCCTAGATACCTTAGAGAGTATTTCTATCCCTACTTCTAGTTATACTATAGGGACAAAGCATGATTTTTAGTGTGGGTGGGGAATATCCTGATTGTTTAGGGTGAGGTGATGTTATAAGATTTCTAATTTTATTTATTTTTCAAGTTTTGATAAATCTAAAAAAAATTACAAAAGCATTTTACCTTTGTTTCTATTTAGTTGTTGGTGTCAATCAAGTAGGGGAACACTTCATGCATCCCTTAGTTATTATTTTTGGTCTTTTTTGAGGGGATCTCTTTGAACCCAATATCCCTTTTTTATTTTTATGAATAAATTTTAATTTTTTGTATTAGGATTAAGTGAGATATTCTTTCTACGTCCTATGTAAGATTATATGATGTAAGTGGTTTTTATTGTTAAACCATGTATATGGTGTTGTATGACTACTTTTGAGACACCTAGGCTTAGTTATATGAGTCTCGAGCAATGTTGGCTTAGTTCTAGTTTTTGCTATTACTTAGTTTAGAGTCTATAGGACTTCTACTTTATTTAATCATGTGCTATGTGTGTTAAGGTCTTTTGTTATATTTATTATTGCATATTGATATTTAGAACTTGCCTGATGTGTGTGAAAATAAAAATAAATAATGTTGGATTTAGGAGGTGATATAGGCATTTCCTTGATAGCCTTGTTTTAAAACCTCCTTTATCTACCTGTGTTGCATGATCTAAGTTAGCCCATTGAGCATGTAGCCTATTCTTTGGTAGCCTCATATGTATCCTAGTTTTCTTTTTTAATTGACCATAATTTGATCCAAATCTCTTGAGTGCTTTAGTTGAAATATTATTATGGTTAAGGGGTGTAAGATTTATGAAGCAGAAAATGAAAGTGTAGCGCCAAGAAAATAGTAGATATTGTGAGAATATTTATGTAATGTAGTGGGAGTGGTGTAATAAAAAGAGAAATCATGACCAATGAATTTTGTATTTATAGTAAATGCTCCCTACTGTAAATATGTGAACTAGCTTAAAGAAATGGGAGAAAACAAAAGAGATTGATAAGATAATAAGTAGTAAGAAATTGGTTGTTTAGAGAGCAGCTCATTGTTGTTTGTGATGTATTAAAGCTCTTAGGGAAGATAGTCACTATTACTGTCTAGAATAGTTCCTACCTGTCCCTTAGCTATATTATAACCCTTAAATTCCTATTTGATATAGATCCTTGATGTTTTGATATTAGTGTAGGGATACACTAAGGAAAGCCTATGGTTCATCTTATTTGATATGAGAATTCTTTATGAGAGTGAGTGAAATTTGATTCTTATCCTAATTTTTGTGATGAATTGCATATCTATAAGGAAATAAGGGTAACTCCTTTATGGTGAAGGCATATGTCTAATGATAGTTAGGTGACTTATATGATCTCTTTTATTGAGTAATATGCATGAGTTTTCTTACTTGTTAGAGTCAATTCTTGAGGTTAGTATGGTTCATGTTCATGAGTTTTCAAATGTATATGGCATACGTAATATGGAACGTGCTATTCATATAGTTATCATAGTTCTAGAATAGGTGTATTGCATGTAGTAGTAATGTAGCATCCTTCCTTGGATGGTGCTCAGTGTAAGGAGTTTTTTGAGGACAAGCAAGGCTTTAAGTGTGGGGTGGTTATCTTAGGTATCTTTATGCACCCATGTGTCATTATCTACACGCATTTTGCCAAGTATTAAGGACAATTGTGTGTCCTTAATGAGTTGTTTATGGTATAATATAGAATATTAGTTTTAAAGTACATGTTTATAATACTTAATGTGAAATCAAAAAAAATTGGAATTAGATTGATCATATAGAGCTTAGATGAAAAAACTAGTGTTACAAGCTTGAGCTATGTGTTGTTCTAGTGTATCTCGATAGATTCTATTGCATTGTGAGCATGAATTTTTTTTGTTTGATGTTATAGGATACCATTTTAGATTTTAAGAGTTATTTTTGGGAGCAAAACTAGGCCAAATGAGGTTGGAAATGCATCCAAAAAGTGTGGAACTTAAAGGTAAACTGAAGGAGTTAACTATGAAGAAAATTTGATTTTTGGAGCACAGTGGCATACCATGCCCTGAAACCTCTAAGATATTAGCATTCCAATCCATAAGAACAAAGTAAATATCAAATTCTAGTAAGGGTGTAAGTTAAGGGTTTGACACGCACTTGGACATCCACAATAAGGGTGTGCCATATCCTAGGGTGAAAAACACCCAAAAGTTATTTTTAAGCCTCTTAAGTGAGGGGCAATGTTTTCAATGCATATATCACGTCTTGGGATAACTATGGATGACCTAAAACACTATAAAAGGATCATATATAAACAATTCCCATCCATATTTAGATCAATTAATGAATTGGAGAGGAGACAAGACATCAAGGAGCTCAAACTAGGGTTTTTTATTTTTTAACTTTACTTTCTAGTAGATTTACTTTATGAACTCATTTATGGTGATTCTATATAAGACTATGTGTGGCTAAACACCCTAGTTCTAGGGTTGAGTCCAATAATATAAATACTTATGTTTTCAATTAAGTTGGTTTATCGTTAATTATAATGTGTGGTTGTTCATATATTCTTATTCTTATTATTCTACGAATTCACGACCCTTAGGATAAACCTATATTTTTCTATTGTGAATCCGGGAGGAGGAACAATAAAATATATCATGGGATATATGGAGTGGGCTCTTATACTTTGAATGAAATAAAGATAGTATTTGCGGTTAGAATGTGAATATACCTAATTCGCCCCATTTGGTTAATAAACGGGATGACACACAAATGTGTTTAGGTTAGTTCTCACATCCTCGATCAATGATAAAAGTTGTGGGGATAATATAGATAGACGATTAGAGGTTTGAAAGACCATATCATGTTATTCACCTCATGGATCAAAAACCAAGATAATTGACTTAACCAATGAGATTGTATATCTTAGTAGGATTATTCCACATGATTTGATCCTGAACTTCTCCCTATTATTGTTTATACACTTTAAATTATCATATTGTTTACTATTTTTTTTAAGTTCTCAAATCTCAAACTCTCTTGTTTAGAAATTAGCACTTGTTTAATCACTTGATTAATGTTAGAATTAGATAGTCGTAGAACACATGTCCCTGTGGGTTCGACATTGGGCTCGGAAGATTACATTATTACTTGCATGACCATGTACACTTGCATGTGCGATAGGATCGCAATGGGTTTCTCTTTGATAGCTGTACCATTGACCAAGTTGACACAAAAAAAGGTGAAATTCTAATGGTCAGGCTTGTGTAAAAAATGTTTTCAAATGTTTAAGGATAGTTTGACTTCAATATTTGAATTTTCTCTTCCCAGGATATTAGAGGAGCTTAGGGTTTATATTCTTCCTTTGGAGATGAACTTGGATGTGTCTTAATGAAATATGGAAGGGTTATAGCCTATGCCTCCAAACGACTCAAGGATCATGAGAAGAATTATTAAATGACTCATAATTTGATGTTGGCACCAGTAGTCTTTTCTTTAAAAAAGTGGAGACATTCTTTATATGGAGTACATGTGGATGTTTTCACTAACCATTAAAATCTCTAATTTATCTTTAGTGAGAAGGAATTAAATCTTTACCAAAGGAGACGGTTAGAGTGGTTGAAAAAGTAGACATGAATATGCTCTACCATCTGGGTAAAGTAAACATGGCTACAAATGTTCTTATGAGATTGTTCATAGGTGGTGTAGCCCATGTTATATGTGAGAAAAAGAAGCTAGCTAAAGATGTTCATTGGCTGTCCCAGTTTGGGTTTTGCCTTGCTTATTTATATAATAGGGGAATGATTATACAAAATGATTTAGAGTCATCTCTAGTGGTAGAGTGAAGGAAATAGAATAATCATCATGTACTATGTCAGTTGATTGATATAGTCCACTAGCAGAAAGTGGAGGTTTTAACCCACGAGAGAGTTAATAAACTCTGCTATTATGGTCATTTATATGTTCCTAATATTGATGGGTTGATAGATCAGATGTTAGCAGAGGCTCATAGTTCTACGTATTCGATCCATCTAGCTTCCACTAAAATATACTGCGGCCTATAGAAAGTTTATTGGTGGAATAATATGAAAAAAGTACATAGCAAATTTTATGGCTAAGTATCCCAACTGCTTGCAAGTTAACATTAAGCACCAAAACATTAAGCACCAAAGACCGGGATGTATGCTTCAGGATATTAGCATACCTACTTAAATATGAGAGGATACCAATTGAGATTTTATCATGGGTTTTCATCGCACCAGGCATCAACATAATTCGATTTGGGTCATCATGGACCAATGAATAAGTCACTTTTTTTTCCAGTCAAAACCTCAGATACAACCAAACAACATGCAAAAGTATATGTGCGTGAGTTAATGGAACTTCATGGGTTTTCTTTTTTATTATCTCATATAGTGGAATCCAGTTCACCTTTTTTAGTTTAGAAATTGTTTTGAAAGGGTTTGGTACAATATTGTACCTTAGTATCACTTTCTATCTTTAGATAGATGGTCAGGTTAAGCACACTATCCGAACTCAGTAGGACATGTTGAGGGTGTGTATAAGTGATTTTAAAGAGAATGGGTATGATCACTTACCTCTAATTGGGTGTCATGACCCAATTTATTAGTGATGATCACACCTACTCTATACCGCTAGTAGGTAAGACAAACCATAACCCAGAGCTATATACAATGGGCTAACTTGTAGGAAAATGGCCAAATAGCTGAAAATCAACAATTAAAGATTCAAATAGCCATAATACAATCATAATGATCTAATAGATAGATAGGAACCAACAATTATCCCAAGACTCGGTAGTGCCAATACAAGAGCTGTGACAAAGAATCAGGAGTATTGAATAGACAAATACAATTTGTATCAAAAATGAAAGACTACATGTAGATAACTAGAAGGAAAAAGGGTAACTTCAACTCCAAGAGCTCGCCTAATCTCTGAATTAATTCTGCACGATCAACATATCAATGGCAACAACTTATACTCTGATATACACCAAGAAAGTACAAAATTATAGTATAAGTACCAAACCACAGGTACTAAGTAGGAATCTTTTTCCAACTGATTTAAATCATGATATAAATACAATAAGATACAATCTACCTTCAGCTAAGTCAAGGCAGAATGACAAACCTGGAGGTAACCTTCAATACTGTTGTACATACATAAGTAAATAGAACAGGAATGATAACATAACAATGGTACATAAACAAGCAACTATGTAAAAGATAAGAATATAAGTATCATACCATTAAAACTACAAGTTTGGCCCCCATAAGCCAATAAGTTTAAAAAAGTAAATAACCCAATGCAGTCTTCCATAAACATAGAGGTTACAATCAAGGAAACTAACTACCAAATAATAAATTTTACGAATCGGCATGTCATAACAAAGAATTCATCCATCCCATATTACACCATGAACAATCCTCAATTTTTAAACCTAAACTAGTGTTCATACCTATAATGTCATAACTAATTATCGGACTTGAACAGGTGCTCATACCATCAAGGTCGTAATCAATCACTGGACTTGAACTGGTTCTCATACCATCAATGGTTAGGATCATAAGTTATTTGAATACTCATAGTTATAATTTAATAATTCCTATCTATAAGCTATTACCAATACCTATAAGCCACGTCCTGACTGGGATCCATTAATCATATCTATGGACAACACCATACCTATACACTACATTATATTGGTAAGACATATTATAATACTAAGGCCTTAATCATAGATATGGGCCATAACACATCTATAAGATAGATTATTATTATATCTTGAGGCCATATCAATGATCATGCATGTATATAAGTCAACAAATTATTATTCATATATGTACGACTCATATCATTAGTCATATTCGGAAACCCTCTCAATAATCATATATATATATGAAAGCAATGTCATACATCACATATTTAAGTAATATCATTAATAATTACCAAGATTAGAACTGATTTTCCAATATCCAACTAACATACGAAATAAATATATTCAATCTCCTCGAGTATCGAGCCCATCAATAGTAAGAGTATAACATGCACAAATAAGCCCATAATTCTAGTCCAAGTCTTGGACTAAAGTGGGTCATAGGGCCCACTTCTAATCCCCAAAAGTCCGTTTAAGCAATGCCTCTACCCCGGACTAGGCTAAGGTAATCAAGCTCACTCCTAGATGTCAAGAAAGGTATAATTAGTATTTTGATAGTGATGCTTTCCACACATGAGCAACTAAGGCAATCCAACCCCAAATGATAGCCATTAAAGCAATTTTCTCAACTCAACCAACTAAGAATAATTACTCTAACAAGATTAACTAGAGAAATTTTACCTACTTTGAGTGAATAAAGAATTTCTATCCTAACTATGCATCAAAGGGTTCAATTCACCTAAGACATGGATAACTACACTAACTAATCAAAGTCTTTGGTTTCAAGATAGCCTAACGATACAATTGAGCTAAATATTTTCATTCACACTTTCAACATCTAAGTCCCATCCCTATATATTGCATAATATCATAATTATACTAAGAGATAGATCAATCTATAAAGAAGGTAAAACCTAGCTTACCTAGGTGTCATGACTCAATTTATAAGTCATGATGGAACCTACTAAATGTAATACCCCAGGTCCAAAAGCCATTATACAATACACGACTCATTCCCTTGAGTCATACATACAACATACGAGTCCCATATAGTAAGTCATACATATGGTAGTATGGAGTAGTTAAAATATGTTATAGATATGAGTTAACCTTAGAAATTGTGAAAGAATAGTATGCATCCTATGAAGTGAGGTCGTGAGTTCAAAAGTATAGGTTCCCTAATTTTTTGTCCAAGATACAAGTTTTTGTTTCAAGTCGTATAAACAAGTAATGAGTCATAAGTTACCACTCGTATGTTGACTAATGTGTTCTATCCTTGCCGCTGCCAAGCTTATAATTTACAAGTCCAACTCGTACTATCAACATAAGAGCCATATTTTTGACTTGTGATGACTGGCGATCAATTTTCACAAGATATAATTACAAGGATTTTTGTTCTTTTCCCCTTATATAACTTCCAACCCATGGCCTCTAACCCAAAATAGGTGTTACTTTTCTCTATCATTTAGTTAATTAAAAACATCTTTTCTCATCCCATCTTCAAGAACAAAATATTAGGGTTTCTCTCACCAAGACTTAGAGTTCATGTCCTCTTCACAAGTCAATCAATTTTTGGTATGTGGCGTTTTTGAACAAGGTTAATTCTTCCATCCTTGAGCCCAAGAAGCATGGTTTTAATATTGAATTTACATGTTTTATATTAGGGTTCATAAGAAAAATTTTATATATTAAATTATACCCTTATCTTGTGATTTGAATGTTAAAGATGCATAAATATTACATCTATTTATTTTTTGAACTTTAAGATTGATATTATGATTTGAGTTTCATTACTTTGATTTGGATGCTAATGAAAAATTTCTATATGGGTATTGAGCATGATATTTTGCTATAAGTGTTATTAAAGAAAGTAAGAGTTTCAAGATTTAAGAAGAAGCATTAAGTTTACAAGAAAGTTTAAACTTTGAAGTTCCATTCATAGCAATGTCGCATGATTCAAGAAAGCCTGATCTTTTGATCTATAGATAAGACATGGAATCATAAGTATTCATCTTGATTATGCTTTAAAGTAAAGAGAAGCATGACTAGTTTTCAATATATAAACCCTTATGTTATTTTATGATGGATTTCTTAAGTATGAGCATATATATTATGGGAGTAGTATTTAGTATAGAGAAGGGAATGCAGATGAGCGTATCCAAAATTCCTTAAAACTACGAGCCATTGTAGGTTATGTTTTCTCCCTATATGGATGAAGTATAATGGTCACTTGTGTTAAGGTTCTATTTTAATGGGAAGGGTAGAACAGCTCTCCATAATATAGGTATGGCATTGGACTCCAGGGTAGCTCACATGGTTTATGCCGGATGTAAGAAGCTCCCATAAGAAAGAATAAAAGTAAAGATTTTAGAAACTAAGTGCTATGGCTCACTAAGTTATTGCATATGTTTCATTATCCATCTTTTCTTATTTTACAGTCATTAGATTTACTCAAGTCTAAGGTGAGTCATTTACACTTAGCATACATCAGTTGAACGTGCATATATATATTCAGTTCTTGTTTTACTAATGCATTCGCCCCATATACTCAGTACATTCGAGAAGTACTGACCCACATATATGTCTATGTGCTACATTCTTTTGTAATATAGGTTTGGGTGCTTGTTTCCAGTAGCACGATTGACTACGAGCATCATCACTTGCATCCCAACTTTTGGTGAGCCCTCATAGTCCATGGACTCAGCTTATCAGACCCCTAATAGTGTTGAAAGTTATTTTAGATCTTTGATTTTTGGTTAAAGTTTAAGTCAGCTGGGTCTGTTCTAGTGGCTCTCTAGTTAGTAGTAGAGGCCTGTTAGACTGTGTATATTCTAAGTTAAAAGAGTTGGTTTAAGATTTTTAAAGTTAAATACTTATATTAAGATATAAAATTATTTACCTTCTGTTCCTCAATATGTTAGTTCACTTTACATGTGAGTTCTAAGTTGAAAGATATCATGGGTAGTTTAGGGCTATTAATAGTCCTAAGCATCGTGTGATGTCTAGGGGGTACTACAGAGGAGTTACTAACTTGGTATTAGAGCTTAAGGTTATAAAGAGTCCAAAAGAGTCAAACAAGCTTTGTTACATAGAGTCTTGATCATGAATGTGAAGTGCACCATATTTATGAGCAAGAGGCTACAAAATAAGTTAGGAATCATCATTTCTTATATGATCTATCTTGCTTACAGTTGTCTCTATCTTCTTTAACTCATGCTTTTACCTGATATAATATGCTTTGTCGACAAGCCGATGAATGCAAAAATTATGATCAACCACCCCTGCATAGAGACCCTCTAAATGAGAATGTATTTTATGCTGAAGTTTAGGCTACCTTTCAAGAATTAGCCTAAGATATGAACGTCAATGTTCAGGGAAACCAACAATTAACAGTCCTACTTTAGCAAAAGTTTAATCAAGTTGCAGCCCAGATTTAGGATTTTATGAGTATGAATCCACCCGAGTTCCATGGGTCAAATGTGGATGAGGATCCTCAACTCTTTATTGATGAGGTAAAAGATTACTCAGATCATGCAAGTTACTAAATAGGAGAGTGCAGAGTTGCCATCCTATATGCCAGAAGATGTTGCTTATGATTGGGTCACTATGTGGATGGATGGTAGGGGTGAGAATGCAATTCTTATTAGTTGGTAGGTATTTTAGAATGCTTTTATGGATAGGTTCTTTCTTGGTGAAATAAGAGATGATAAAGTAGAAGAGTTCATGAACCTAGGGCAGGTATCTATGATAGTGAAAGAGTACTGCCTTAAGTTCACTCAGTTATCTATGTATGCCTCAGAGTTGTTACCTGACTTTAGAGCTCGTATGAGTAAGTTTTTTACGAGGGTGTCTGATTTAGTGGTCAAGAAGTGTATGACTTCTATGTTTATTAAAGGATATGGATATTGCTCGATTGATAACTCATTCTCAATAGATTGAGGTAGAAAATTTGAAAAAATAAGAGAAAAGAAATAAGAGAGCTAGGACTAAATAGTTTGAGCATAGTCAGCCAAGGTTAGGAGGGGAAAGCCGTTCGCAGTTTCAGGGTCATTCAATAGTCCCTTCGCCATCTTTATCCAATGCCGCTGCACCCAGGACCAGGCAAGAGAAATAGGGTATGACTTCAAATTCCAGGTCTCAAAACAGTGTGGTCGGGAGGCCTATTTACCGGACATGTGCAAATTATGGCAGGACCCATCCTGGTGAGTGTATAATAGGTAAAAGGCATTTCTATGGTTATGTTAAGATGGGACACAAAATTAAGGAGTGTCCATATACTAAACAGAGAGATAGAGATGCTCGTCCTTAGACTCAAGCTACTAATTTAGTAGCCCAGCTAGGTCTCCTAGTTTCTCCATAGGATGTATTATCCAGTATCGAGGTAGTCAGTGCATGAATTGGTTCTATGCTTTACCACCCCATCAGGAGCAGGAGAGTTCACCAGATGCTATCACTTGTAATCTTTGTGCCTTTCACCTTGATGTATATATGTTGTTAGACCTAGGATTAAATCTCTCTTATGTAACTCCATTGGTTTCTGTAAATTTTGGGGTAGGTCCTAAAAATCACCCTAAACCCTTCTCAATTTCTACCTTAGTGGGTGAGTCAGTTGCTACTCTATAGGGAGTGTCCTATTACCTTTCTCTATAAGATCATACTAGTGGACCTAATAGAGTTAGAGATGGTAGATTTCAATGTTATTCTGGGCATAAATTGGCTCCATTTATGCTATGCATCAATAGATTGTCACACCCGTATGGTGAATTTTAAGCTTCCTAATGAGGCAGTTTTTTAGTGGGAGTGTAGTTCAGTATCTCCCAAAGGTTTTTTCAACTCTTATATTAAGGCCAAAAATTTAATATAAAAAGTGTGCATCTACCATTTAGTTTGATTCAAAGATACCAAGTCTAAAGCCCTGACAGTTCAATCAGTTCGTGTAGTCAGTGAGTTTCTAGAGGTTTTCCTGAAGATTTTCTAAGGGTACCTCCAGAGAAAGAAATAGAGTTCAGTATTGATCTTCTTCTTGATACTCATCCCATCTTTATCCCTTAATATCGCATGTCTCTGGACAAACTTAAAGAGTTAAAGGAGTAGCTTAAGGTCCTCTTAGATAAAGGTTTCATCAGACCTAGTGCTTCTCTGTGGGGTGCTCCAGTCCTTTTTGTGCACAAGAAAAATGGCACTCTCAGAATGTGTATAGATTATAGACAGCTAAACAAAGTTACCATCAAGAACAAGTACCCCATTCCTCGAATCAAGGATTTTTATGATCAACTTTTAGGTGCTTGTTGATTTTCCAAGTTTGACCTTAGTGTGAGATACCAACAATTGAAAGTCAGGGAGCAAGACATTCCAAAAACAACTTTTCAAACATAGTACGACCATCTTGAGTTGGTTGTTATATCATTTGGACTAACAAATGCTCATACAGCCTTTATGGATACATAGATATGTTTGTCATTTTCTTTATAGATGACATACTGGTGTATTCCAGGAGTAAGGAGAAGTATGCAGACCATTAAGAATAGTGTTGCAGACCCTCAAGGACAATCAATTATATGTGAAGTTTGATAATTGTGAATTTTGGTTGGAATCTTTTACCTTCTTAGGGCATGCCATTTTAGGGGCTACTATTTAAGTAGATCCTCAGAAGTCTAATGTAGTGAAGCACTGGCCTAAACCCATTACTCCACCGATATTAGGAGCTTTATGGGTTTTGTTGGGTATTATAGAAGATTCGTTGAAGGGTTCTCCTCTATAGCCTCACCATTGACTAAGTTGACCCAAAAAAATTGAAATTTATATGGTTGGATAAGTGTGAGAAGAGTTTTCAAGAGTTGAAGGATACATTTACTTCAGCACTAGTGTTAGCCCTGCCGAAGGGGTTAGGCAGATTTGTAGTGCATTCTGATGCTTCTAGAGTTAGGCTAGGTTGTATGTTGATGCAAAATAAGAGAGTGATAGCCTATGAATCTAGGAAACTTAAGGCCCATGAAAATAATTACCCAACTTATGACTTTGATTTAGCGTTCATGGTATTTGCCTTGAAAATTTTAAGGCATTATCTTTATAGGTTGTATATTGATGTTTTCACTGACCATAAGAGTCTTCAATATGTATTTTCTCAGTGGTATCTGAATCTTCATCAGAGAAGATGGTTGGAGTTATTGAAAGATTATGACATAAGTATGCTCTATCATCTAGGTAAGTCCAACGTAGTGGCTGACGTGGTTCATGTAGTATTTATAGAAGGGCCTTGGTACAAAGGTTAAGCTTAGTACTGCTTTCCATCCATAGATTAATGGTCAGGATGAACGCATAATTTAGACATTAGAGGACATCCTAAGGTCATGTGTTTTAGACTTTAAAGGAAGTTAGGATGGCCATCTACCTTTGATTGAGTTTACTTATAATAGTAGTCCTCATACTAGCATTCAGATGGCTCTATTTAAGGCATTATATGGGCGTAGGTGCAAATCACGCTTAGGATGGTTTAAAGTTTATGAAGTGGTAATTATTGGGAAATATTCTATTCTTGAAGCTATGGAAAAGGCTCAAGTGATTCGTGAGAGATTGAAGACCGCTCAAAGCCGTCAAAAATCATAAGTCGGGAAAAGAGCTCAAGTTTGAAGTGGGCGATTGGGTATTCTTGAAGGTCTCTCCTATGAAGGGAATTATGAGATTTGGAATGAAGGAAAAGCTGAGTCATAGATTTATTGGTACATATGAGATAGTGAGGTGGGTAGGATAGGTTTACTTATGAATTGAACCTTCTGCCAGAGTTAGTTGTGGTTCACTTAGCATTTCATGTTTCGATGCTTAAGAAGTGCATTGGAAATCCATCATTAGTAGTTTCCCTAGAGAGTATTAGGTTCAAAGATAACTTGTCATATGAGGAGATTCCTGTGGAGATACTTAATAGGCAGGTCCGAAAGCTAGGAATAAAGTAGTGTTAGTAAAGGTTCTTTGGAGAAACCAATTGGTTGAATGGGCCACCTGGAAAGCTGAAGTAGACGTGATAACAAAGTATCCTCATATCTTTTATTCCAACTCAATTCCTACCAAAGGTAAATAGTTATCTCAGCCAAAACTCTCTCTTTAAGTCTGTTTAAGTATTCTTAAGACATATCTTAGGTTGTGAGTAATTGGTTCCTTGTGATAGGTATAAGTCTTGCTATAATTTTAGTATAGAGGTGTTGATTCTTTTCCAAATCCTAGGTGAATCACATTAAAGGATGAATGTTTAAAAAGGGAGATATTGTAATACCCCGGGTCTGAAAGCCATTGGACAACATATGACTCATTCCCTTGAGTCCTACCTACAACATATGAGTTGTATATAGTAAGTTGTATCTATGGCAGTATGGATTAGTTGAAGTCTGTTGTAGATATGAGTTGACCACAGAAATCATTAAAGCATGGTATGAATCATATGAAGTGAGGTCGTGAGTTCAGTAGTATAGCTTCCCTAAGTTTCTATCCAAGATACGAGTGGTTGTTTCAAGTTGTATAAAAATGTAATGAGTCGTAAGTTACCACTCATATGTTGACTAGTGTGTTCTATATTTTCCACTGCCAAGATTATGAGTTATTAGTCCAACTCGTACCCTCATCATGCGATCAAGATAGTTGACTCGTGATGACTGGAAATCAATTTCTATAAAATTCAGTTAAAGGGATTTTTGGTCTTTTCCCCTTATATAACTCCCAACCCACGACCTATAACACCAAAAGAGGCGTTACTTTCCTCTATCCTTCAGTTAATTAACAACATCTTTTCTCCTCCTATCTTCAAGAACAAAATATGAGGGTTTCTCTCACGAAGACATCTCTAAAGCCTCAAAGTTTAAGTCCTCTTCTCAAGTTAAGCAATTCCAGGTATGTGGGGTTTTTGAACAAGGTTAATTCTTACATCCTTGTTCCCAAGAAGCATCGTTTTATGATTGAATTTACATGTTTTATATTAGGGTTCATCCCTAAAATTCTCATATATTAAAGTGTACCCTTATCTTGTGATTTGAATGTTAAAGATGCATAAAGCTTACATCTATTCATGTTTTGAACTTTAAGATTGATATTGTGATTTGTGTTTCATTACATTGATTTGGATTCTAATGAAACATTTCTATATGGCTATTAAGACTGATATTTTGTTATAAGTGTTACTAAAGAAAGTAAGAGTTTCAAGATTTTAAAAGAAGCATTAAGTTTACAAGAAAGTTTAAGGTTTGAAGTTCCATTCATATGCAATGTAGCATGATTCAAGAAAGCCTGAACTTTTGATCTAAAGATATGAAATTAAATCCAAAAATTTTCATCTTGATTATGATTTAAAGTAAAGAGAAAAATAACTGATTTTTAGTATACAAACCCTTATTCTATTTTAAGGTAGATTTCTTAAGTATGACCATATATATTCTAGGAGTAGTATTTATCATCGAGAAGGGAATGAAGATGAGCCTATCCAAAATTCCTAGAACGTATGAGCCACCATAGGTTAAGTTTTCTTCCCAATATGGATGAAGTGTAGTGATCTCTTAAGTTAAGATTCTATTCCTATGGCAAGGGTAGAACAGCTCTCGTCAACGTGGATATGAAATTGAACTTCATGGTTAATCTCAGTTGTAAGAAACTCCCATAAGAAAGAATAAAAGTAAACATTTTAGAAACTAAGTCTTATGGCTCACTAATTAATTTCATATGTTTAGTTATCCATGTTTTATGATTTTGCAGTATTTAGCTTTACTTAAGTCCAAGGTAAGTCATTTACTCTTAGCATAGCTCATTTGAAAGTGTATATATATATTTAGTTCTTGTTTAACATATCCATTCACCCCCACATACTTGGTACATTACAGAAGTATTGACTGACATATATGTCTATGTGCTACATTGTCTTATAATGTAGGTTCGGGTGATCATTTCTAGCAGTACAATTGATTACGGGAATCATCATTTGCATCCCAACTTTTGGGGAGTCCTTATAATCCAAGGACCTAGTTTATCATACTCCTATTCAGTGTTGAAAGTTATTTTAGATCTTTGATTTCCGTTTAAAGTCTGAGTCAGTTGGGCTCTGTCCCAATGGCTCTCTAGTTAGTAGTATTCTCAGACTGTGTATGTTCTAAGTTCAAAGAGTTGGTTTAAGATTTCCAAAGTTAAAGACTTACATTAAGAAATGAATTTTTTTACCTTCAGTTCCTCCATATGTTAGTTTACTTTTCATCTGAGTTCTAAGTTGAAAGATATCATGGGCTAGTTTAGGGATATTTGTAGTCCTAAGCACCGTGTGATGTTCAGGGGGTGCTCCCGGGGCATTACACTAAATCCTGCCAGTAGGTAAGTCAATACCATAACCCGGAGCTATCGAAATGGGTTAATTAGATATGTAATGAAAATATAGGCCAAATTTAATGAACACAAGTTAAAATATAAACATAATGTTCTAATATAGATATCCAGTTATCAAAAGATTCCAATCCTATTACCTGGTAAAGCCAGTATAAGAGAATCAAATGTCAATAATATAACCCAAAAATCTTAAATTATAGTCAATACATGTGTCTCAAATACTAAAAACTTAGCATAAAAGATAGAGTTAAAATGGGTGACTCGAACTCCATGAGCTCTCACTATCTCCGAAAGATCAACCCTACACGGGCTCGAATCAATGGAGGCAACTAGTATTTGGATCTACACCAAAAAGATACAAAAGTATAGTATGAGTACCAAAACAATGGGTGCTCTGCAGGTATCATCGGCCGATTGAGCTATGTCATGATATAAAGATGATTAAATGCAAGATAATCTTAAGCTGACTAAGTTATGTCATGATATGAAGATGATTAAATGTAAGAAAATCCTAAGTAAGTTAAGGTATAGAATCAAACCTGAATAATCTCTATCCTCACTCTATCTACTAAGTAATTAAACCAAAACAACAGTATAACATATGGCATCCACTCATACCATAATCATCGTGCATAAGAAATAGATAATTCAGAATCATAACGCATCACAAGGAATACACACAAGCAAGAATAAGTAACAAGTTGGCACCCATATGCCAACTGGTGCAAAAATTGATGAACTCATCACTGCATACCATACTACGGGAGAGTACACACAAGGGAGATAATAATAAGGCATTTAACCAACAACATATCCAAATCTCAACATCATTCAGTTGTATCTTTCATTTATGAATAATCGATCATTTTACCGAACTTTCATTTGTTACAAACATTGACCACATCACCATATTCCATAAAATTACCAACTTTAGTTACCTATCATCAACAACCATTAGCCACTACTTATTAGATAAGCAAGGACCATAATTAGCTACTTAACTATTCACCACATAGCCATTTAATAGCCAACACTCCTTAAATAACCATTATTTAACACTAATGTTACTCACTAAGTGAATCCTCATTTTCCAACTAGTTTCGCGTTTAACAACTAGACTTGATTAATCAATTAAACAATAGTCATTACTAATCCTTAGTTATTATTAATCATTAACTACAACACCTTACATGCATTTAACACTAGTGGGCTCAACTGGTATTCCAATGTCAACAATCTACCCACCTTACATATAAACAAGTGTATATACATATGAGCATACAATTGTCATACATAAGGCTAGCCGAACATGAACCAGTAGATGTACACATAGACACATCAAATAATTATCCTTCGATACTGTCGAGTATCAATATCATCAAATCATCATTCGGCCTTGCTGTGTATCAATATCATCACATCATCCTACGACCTTGTCGGGTATCAATATCATCACATCATCTTCCGGCCTTACCGGATATCAATATAATCACATCATCCTTTGGCCTTGATGGTTATAAATATTATCATATCATCCTACGGCCTTACCGGGTATCGATATCATCACATCAATAGGCAAATTAATCATCAATAATAAAGGACAAACCCCACAAAGGCTAAAGTAAATGACAAGCTCCATGGGGATAAAATAAATTACATGCCCCACGAGAGCTAAAGTAAATGAACATAAAGGAGAAGTAAAGAAGATAATACCTCCAATACTCATCATTCGTCTATAATATAAATTTATCAAGGGGCATATATGTATAACATGAGTTTTTTAATTTATCAACAAGTTTCAAGCATAATTAGCAACATAACTTCCTATGTAGTCAATAAGCATGCCTTTAAGAATCATTAGTATCATGACTCACAATATTAGCTATCATGACACAAAGTTTAATTTACCAGGATTCAAGCCTAAAAGCCAAACATTTCAATCTATAAGTTCAAATGACTTAAATGATTCAACTTAACCCAAGTCTTAACATTCAACATTCAAACACCTAAAAACCATCCCAATCTAACAAGATATCACAATTATACTATAACATAGCACAATCTAACAAGGAAAAAGCCTAACCTACCTCAAATCAAAAAAAGCTCACGGACCGTTAAACCTTCGCTTTTTTCTTTTTGAGAAGTTTCTTCAAGGTTCCGAGCTATCAAAATCACAATTTACACATTATAATAAAAACATCAACACCCATATTTCACTATTGTGATTCGTGTCCAAAAATGATACCAAAAACCCTAAGTGGGTCCCACTTATGAAAATCATATTTACGAGGTCAACCCAGTGTTCATACACCATCAAGGTATCATAACCCTTAAGAAATAGGTGAAGACTAAGATTATTTGGTGCTCAATCAAACCTCCAAGCTATTTGGGGTTTTGGTCAAGAATTCAAGAAATTCAAGCCTGTAATGGAAGGATTCATACCTCAAATCCATTGTTAATCACAAAAATATATGTTATAAAAGATCCCAAGACACTCCCAATACCAAATTAGAGTTTAGCACACCATATTAAGGTTCCTTGGTCTCCAAAATGAGAGAAAGTACCCAAAAGCGGCCTAAAGGACCTTTAAATACCCTTCCTAAGCAAAGAGGTATCTCGATCGCCATACATGGACCATGATTGTGGTATGGCGATCGCCATTCATGCTTGTGATATTGTGGCATCCTCACCTTGCACCAGGTAACAGCTGAAACTTGGAAGAAATCCCATGTTTTGGCCAATGCATTGGAATTCATTTGGAATCCAATATAGGCAAATAGACTATGTAACCATACTAAATTCGATGTTACGGATGCATTGGCGATGTCAAATTTTCCCTCTGAGGTTGTTCCGACAAAATATGGGTCTCACACTCAAATTTCCAATTTTCTAACTTTCCAACCAATAGGTCACAATTAGTTTGATTGCAGTGGGACCCTAAAAAAAGATCTGCCTAGCCTAAAATCAATATTCCAAATCTGCTGATACAGTAGAAATTTGTATCCATGATCATTTTACTGAAGTTTTAACTCGGTGGTAATTTAGAACTGGTGAAGACTTCTAAACAGGGACTTGACTCTACAAACCACATAAACTATCTGGTAACCGTGCTATTAGTTCTATCAATTCATAAATGACTTGGGGTAGCTATGGAAAAGGTCTAACAATAAAAATAAGCAAAAATATAAAAAATGACCTGAATGGTCAATACAATATCCACTACTAAAGGAACTTTTGTCCTCAAAAGTTAAAGATGAGAAAAATACCTAATCTCTCAAATAGGTGAGGACACTAAGCCCGCATCTCTCTCTTGATCTCTTATGTGGCCTCCTCCACTGGGAGATGCCTCCACTGAACCTTAACTATAGGAATCTTCCAAGTGCGCAACCACCTCACATCACAACCCAAAATAAGCATAGGTTCAACCACAATGGTCAAATGCTCATCTAGCAAGACTGAGTCCTATCTATGCACCTGAAATTAATTAGGAATATACCACCCCAACATAAAGAAATGGAAAATAGGATGAATAGCAGTAAAATCTAGAGGTAAAGCTAACTCATACGCTACCTTAAAAACTGTACAAAGAATCTCTAAAGGACCAATATATCGAGGACTGAGCTTATCCTTTCTTCCAAACCTTATCACACCCTTCATGGGTAATACACAAAGGAAAACATGATTACCAGCTCCAAATCTCAAGGCACAAAACCTTCGATTTTCATAGGCCTTATGCCTACTCTAGGTTGCTCTAAAACTCTTATAAATTATCCTGACTTTATCCTATAATTCCTGAAGCAAATCCATACAATGGGACCTCTCTTTCAAAGTTTCAAACCACCCAACTAGAGAACGCTACCTTCTACCATACAAAGCCTCAAAAGGCACCATCTTAATACTCAAATAATAATTGTTGTTATACAAACTCAATCAAGCCCAACTGTTGATCCCACTAGCCTCCAAAATCTATAACATAACCTCAAAGCATATCTTAAATACCTGAATAGTCTACTCAGACCGCCCATTGGTATGTGGGTGAAAGGTTGTACTCAAGTCCACTTGAGTGCCCAATTCCTCCTAAAATAGTCTCAAAAACCTCAAAGTGAACACCGAGCCACAGTCTAAAGTGATAGAAATAGGCACCCCATACAAATGGACTATCTTTCATACATTGATATGGGCTAATCTCTCAGTACAAAAGGTCATCTAAATAACAATAAAGTGCACTAAATTAGTCAAAAAATCCATAATAACCCAAATGTCATCAAAACCAAGAAAATTATTAGGCAAACCACTAATGAAGACTACAGCAATCCATTCTATTTCCACTCAGAAATAGGAAACCTCTGATTCAAACCACCAAGATGTTGATGTTAGGACTTTACCTACTGATAACATAGAAAACAAGCTATAAAGTCTACCATATCTCTCTTCATGCCACTCTACTAATAGTACTGCCTCAAATCTTTATACATCTTGGTTGTATCGGGATGAAGAGAATATCTAGAGCTGTGAGCCTTATGCAAAATTGACTGAATCAAATCACTAATCTGAGGAACACAAATATCACCATCAAACCTTAAAATACCCTCAGAATCGATAGTGTGCCTCTTAGACTCACCACTCAACACCTGATCATGAAGGGACCAAAGCTTGCCAACCTCATGCAGCCTGCTCAAATAGTGAGGACCTCACCTCCACACTAGGAAAAATCCTTCTAGGGTCTAAATATCAAGGAAAATCATCAAATTGGATAAGGACCGAATGTCTTGTTCCAAAGTCCTCTGACAAACAGATATATGGGCTAAGCTACCCATACTCACTGCCTTGTAATTTAAAGCATCAGCTACCATATTCTCCTTGCCCAATTGATAAAAGATGGAAATATCATAGTCAATAAGCAAATCCATCCATCTACACTTACTGGGCTATAAGATGCTAAAGACTGCAATGATCGGGGAAGATCTCACAATGCACCCCATATAGATAATACCTTTAAATCTTAAGCGCAAAAACTACCGCCGTCAACTCTAAATCATAAGTAGGGTAGTTGCACTCATTTACCTTAAGCTATCTAGAGTAAAAAGTAATGACACAACCCTGCTGCATCAAAACACAACCAAGACCAACACCATAAGTACACAAAACATGGTTAATCTTGCACCCTCAATAGGAAGATCCAGCACCGAATCTGAAGTAAGAAAATACTTAAGCTTTCCAAAGATCGACTCACACTCCTTGGACCATCTAAAGGGAGCCTCCTTCTTAGTCACTCTAGTCATAGGGGTTGAAATAGTAGCAAAGACCTCAATGAAGCATTTATAATAATAGCTCAAACCAATGAAGCTACGAACCTTAGTCGAAGATGTAGGTCTAGATTAATTATGAATCATTTCTATCTTGGTCGAGTCTACCATAATACCATCCTTAGTCACCACATGGCCAAATAATGTCACTGACTCGATAAAAAACTCATACTTGGAGAATTTGGCGAAAAGCAAATAATCTCTCAAAATTTGGAGCACGACTCTCAAATACTGCACATGATCCTTACTACTCCTTGAATACACAAGAATGTCATCAATGAACACAATCACAAAACATTCTAGATAAAACTTAAATACTCAGTTCATACAATCCATGAATGTAGTTGGGGCATTAGTCAATCCAAAGGACATCACCAACAACTTATAATGACCATAATGGGTCCTAAAAGCTATCTACCAGACATCCTCTATTCTAATCCTCAACTGATGGTAACCAGACCTCAAATTAATTTTATAAAATCCAGCAGCACCTGAAAGTTGGTAAAATAAATCATCAGTATGAGGTATAGGATAACGGTTCTTCATATGAATACAACCATCCTTCTTATTTACAAACAATACAGGGCATCCCTATGGAGACACACTCGATCTAATAAAATCCTTACCAAGAAAGTGCTAAAACTGAGAATTTAGATCCTTAAGCTCGGAAGGAGCTATTGATAATGCCCAAAATACACCTCTAATTGAAGGATAAAGTGATCGCTGTCAAATATAGTAACCCAACTAGGTTGGGTTCTATCCCACAAGGAATAAGCCAAAAATCCTTCTTGAACTTATTACAATCACCAAGAAATTTTGGAAAGTAAAAGGGGGGATTTTACTAAAATAGAGAAAGAAAAGGAATTGCTTGCCCTTGGTTGTAAACAATCTAAAACGAATACTATGCTTGTGTTCCTACTAGCTTCTTAACTCAGAAGACTTATCATGCACTTGTTGAACTATTCCAATATCTTGCATGCATAATTGATAAGGTATGTACCTTCTATGGTCTTTTGGATGAGTAGAAGGATTTTACCCTTTACCTTTTGAGTCTCAGGATATCACCTTACTAACCCTTATCTTGTTGCCAGTTAACTACTACTTTTGAGACTCTAGTTATTAGATAATAGTTAACAGTCATTCACTATATTCCATTATTAGCATGGATCAACAATAAACTTCAAAATATTGTTGTGATCTTCTTTTCATAGTCACTATTCCTCTTTTAGAGTAAGTAGTAATAATTTAGGTAGGATCTTAACATTGGCCACATCTAAGAAATCAATAAGAATGAAGAAAATCCAATACATGCAAGAATCTTTATCTAGAATGATTCAACTCTAACCATGGTGCATAATAAGAAGATATATAAGAATAAGTGGATCCCAAATCAAATTAAGCAAGAGCGGACATGCATTACACCAATATCGTACCTATAACTACAACATCTAAAATTTTATCCTTAAGTCTAGTAGGTAGTGCATATAACTAACCATGCCTGCAACCTCGTTGGGCACCTGGCCGACCTCCTATTATGCCTATTTAAGAGCCACCTCGATTACCCTAGTAATAGCCCCTGTGACTATAAGAACCACCTCTACTCGAGGGATAAACTTCTTTAGTAGGGGTGGAACCCTTAGCTGCAACAACCACCACCCTACAACTAGGGAAGTTTCATGAATAATGACTAGGTAAAATAGAAAATATGATCAGAACCAGAGCAAACAGATTTAGTTAACCCAGAATGAGCACCATGTCTAGGATAACCCAGGGAAAAACCTCATGAAACTCATTGACTACACAGACTGACTGAATTATTGGAGCTTCAGACTTAGTATCTTTGACTCAAATTAAATGATAAATGCACCCTTTGGATATCAACTTTTAAGACTTAAGATAAGATATAAAATGACTCTTGGGAGTTTTAGAACTACCTTCTCACTCAAAAACTGCCTCATCAGGAAATTAAAACTTCACCATGCAGGTGTGACAATATATTGATACATAGCATATATGGAGCCAATCCATGCCTAGAATAACATCAAAATATACCATTTATAACTCTATTAGGTCTGCTAGTATGATCTTATACAGAACAGTGATAGGAAACTTTTTATAAACTCGTCTGCCAACAACTGACTCACCCACTTAGGTGGAAACTAGAAAGGGCATAGAGAGATTTTCAGGATCTATCCCAAAATTTTCCACAATTAAAGAACTCACATAAGAGATATGTGATCCAGGGTTTAACAACACATAAAATTAGAATGGAAGACACGAAGCATACCAGTAACAATATCTAGTGAACTCTCCTGCTCCTATCGGGATAATAAAGCATAGAACTAATTTTGGCACTGACCTTCACCGATACTGGATGATACATCCTAAGGAGGGACTGGGCGACCTGGAGGAGCCGGTGCACTTGTATCCTGAGTCTAGGTATGACCATACCTGCTTCCTTCTTAGCATGCGGACACTCTTTAATTCTGTGACCCAACTTGCCACATCCATAGTAACCCCTTCTTCCTGCCAAATACTCACCAGGGTGGTTTCTCTCACACTTCTCACAAGGTGGGTAATTAGGCTTTCCTCCCACACTACTCTGAGATGTAGCAATAAAATTCCTACCCTATTACTCCTGTGGATTTTGGGTGTAGCGTCATGGGCTAAAGATGGCGCTAGCATAGATGAGTGACACTAAAACTGAGAATGATGTCCCTTCCAGACCTTGGTTGGACATACTCAAATTATTTAATTATAACATTATTATTTCCCCTCTCTCTCTCTTCTTTAACTTCTCTACCTTAATCTGCTGAGCATGAGTCATCAACCTAGAAAGATACATATCCCCAATAAGTATGAAAATCTTATACTCCTTGACTACCAAACCAGACAATTTAGTAACAAACATCCTCATACTAGATCTAGGGTCAGATATCAACTCAGGAGCATACTTAGACAACTGGGTGAACATAAGGTAGTACTCTTTCACTATCATTGACCCTTTCTTAGGTTGATGAATTTTGTAATCTTAGCTTCTCTCATCTCACACAAAAAGAACCTATCAAGAAATGCATCCTGAAATACCTGCCAACTTATAAGAGTTGCATTCTCACCTCTACCATCCTTCCACATAGCAATCCAATCATAAGAAATATCCTTCAATATATAGGATGCCTGTTCTACACTCTCCTCCTTGGTAACATGCATAACTTAAGTGATCTTTCTCACCTTATCAATTTCGAGTTTTGGGTCCTCACTAACTTTGGACCTAAAGAACTCAAGTGGATTCATTATCATGAAGTCATGAATTTTGGCCGTAGCTAAATCACTATTCTAATAAAGTGGGATTGTAGCCTAATTGTTTCCTTGAACATTGGCAGTCACAGCCTGATCGTTTGACTCCCTAGGACTCTTTAAAACTTAAGCTCTAATACCAAGTTTGTAATGCCCCAAAAATACACCCTAGATGTCAAATGGTGCTGAAGACTATAAGTAGTCCCAAGCTAACCCTTTTAGCCTTCTAATAATTTTGGAACCCCAAAATAAAGATAAGCTATCATATAAAATCATTACTACTGAATTGATGTAATAACTGAAATACTTAAACTCAAAATCTTAAAACCCAACACTTTGAATCCAAAATAGAAAACAATCAGACATGCCTCTACTTTTAACTAGAGAGCTACTAGGACAAGCCCCAGCTAACTAGAACTAAATTGAAACCAAATAACTGAAATAATGTATCAATATCAAAGTCTAATAAGAACAGGTCCTTGAAATATGAGAACTCATCAAATTCAAAATGTAGGTAGAGATGCTCAAAGTCAATCACACTGATGGAACTCAGCACTTGGACCTATTTTAAAAGACAATGTAGCACATAGACATATATGTGGATCAGTACTTCTAGAATATACTGATTATGTGAGGGTGAATGCATAAGTAAACCAGTAACTCAATAGTCATATAAACTTTTAAATAACGCATGCCAAGTATAGATGACTCACCATAATCTTGAATAATTGAATGCTAAAAATCATAAATCATGAATAATAAAGTATACTGTATAAATCTTGTGAGCCATAACACTTAGTTTTAAAAGTTGTACTTTTACTCTTTCTATTGGGAGGTTCTTCTAACTGACATAAACTATGTGAGCTATTATGGAATCCAATTTCTTGCAACTAAGTTGGTAGGGTTGTCCTACCCTTACCATTTGAATAGAACCCAAGCTAAAGTAATCAAAATGTTGAACCCATATTGGTACGTAAGCCTATGGTGACACATAGTTTTGTCGCATGTAAACTTGGTATCATACCCAGCTCGATGCTAAATACTACTTCCATATTACTTATATTCTCTCTCTTTCGGAAATCCACTTTGAAATAGCTAAGGATTTATAATGAAAATTAGTTATGCTCTTTTTTGCTTTAAATCGTAGACTGTATGAACATTAAGGATTACTTATCTTAGCTTAAGATCAAAATATCAATACTTGATTAAAATCTTGATATAACTCATTAAAAGAAACTTAAGAATATAATCTTATTGAAATCTCAAACTCATTCTTGGTATTAACTTATCAAATAAATCATAAGAGCATGATCTTCTTGAAATCTCAATACTTAGACTTAGGGCTTAAAATTCATGTTTAAGTTCATGTCAATTAAAAATTATACTTCATGCTCACCCATAATTTTGAAATACTTTAACAATAATAAGTCAAGATAGTGCAATCTCATTCATAACATAAATCATGTTATTAAAAATATAAATATAAGCACTTCTTTGTATACTAAATGACTAAATCTCATAAAAATTACATGATTCAAGAACATACATACTTGGGTAAGAACCCTAATTTAAAACAACTTAATTAAATATTAAAATCATGTAATTTAGGCACAAGGGTGAAAGAAAGCCCTTGTTCATAACCCCCACATACCTTAGTTGATAAATTAGCTAAAGTTCTTGGTTGCTTTCTTGAAATTTAAGCTTTAATTTTGAGGAAAATAGAGTTTGTTCTTGAGAGAGGATTAGTTTCTTAAAGAGAAATTATGAGTTATGGGGCAAATAATTCTCCATGGGATCTTAAATTTTGTGTTGTGGATGAATTTCGAGGGCAAAAGACCCAATTTCCCTAACAAAATAGGATCAAAATCTAGAAAAACATAGGGTGTGATAGAGCAGGTGTTGCGGGATCTATTGTGGGCTCCCCCAGCATTGGATTGAGCGATCATTGTGGTATCTATTGCGGGAACCCCCAGTACCAAACTGGAGCATGTGTCATGGGTTAATTGCCTGCATTTACTATTTTGGAAGTCCAACCAAGCTCTTATACTCATCTAAAAATTTTAAAACTCACCCAAAATATACCTTTGATATCCTCGATTATGAATCAACTTTAAAATTAACATTCTAAGGTCGTTAAGGTCAGAAATAAAATTATCAAATATTAAGGGGCTTTGGAAATAAATAAGTTTTACCACTTAGTGAAATTTTCTATGTCTTGGACCCCTTTGACATGCAATAGTGAGTTGAATTGAGCTAGGGTCTTATGGGGTCTTACATTTAGTTCCCAGGTAAATCGGTTATTGAATAGAAGGGTGGTTCCTTAGATCCTAAGGGTAAGTTTATATCATATCTTAGATATGAGAGGTTAATCTCTAAAGGGTGTCTCTATTATTTGGTTCAGGTTAAAGACTCTAACTCGGGGTTAAATACTCTAACTTAGATGGTCTTTCTTTTCATTCGGTTCTGGTGGTGAATGAGTTTCTTGAGGTTTTTCTGGATGATCTTCCAGGTGTTTCTCTAGATAGGGAGATTGAGTTTGGGATTAATTTTGTTTTAGACACTCGTCCAATATCTATTCCTCCTTATAGAATGGCTTCGGCTAAGTTAAAGGAGCTCAAGGTGCAATTTAAGAATATTTTGGATAAGGGTTCTATTCATCCTAGTGTGTCCCCTTAGGGTGCACCGATGTTATTCATGCGTAAGAAGGATGATTTCCTTCGAATGTGTATTGACTATCGATAGTTGAATAAGGTGATAGTTAAGAAAAAATATCCTCTTCCTAGGATAGATGACTTGTTTGATTAGTTACAAGGTTTCAAATTCTTTTCAAATATAGATCTTTAGTCTGGGTTTCATCACCTTAAGATTATTGAGTTGGATATCCCTAAGACGACTTTTTGTACCCGGTATGAGCACTTTGAGTTCTTAGTTATATCATTTAGGTTGCCCAATGCCCCAACGATACTCACAGATTTAATGAATATGGTATTCCATCAGTTTCTAGATCTTTATGTCATTACGTTCATTGATGACATTTTGGTGTACTCTAAGAGTGAGGTGGATTATGCCAATCACCTCTATATTATGTTGTAGACCTTAAAAGAGGAGCAGTTATATGCCAAATTCACTAAATATGAATTCTGGTTGAATATTATGGCTTTTATGGGTTATATTATTTCTAATAAAGGGATCATGGTGGATTTACAAAAGGTGGCAGTGATTAAGAAGTGGCCTAAGCTTATGACTCCAACTGACATTCTAAGCTTCCTGGGTTTGGCCAGATACTATAGGAGGTTTCTGGAGCATTTTTTAGTGATAGTTGCCCCATTGACTAAGTTTACTCAAAAGAAGGTAAAGTTCTCTTGGTCATATGCTTGTGAGGTAGTTTCTAGAAGCTGAAAGATATGCTAACTTCGACTTTGATTTTGACTTTGCTTGAAGGTAATGAGGGGTTTGTTATTTACTGTGATACATCCTGGGTGGGACTTGGTTTTTTTTTGATACAACATAGGAGGGTGATTGCCTGTGCTTCTTGATAGTTGAAGGTATATAAGAGAAATGATCTTACGCATGATTTAGAGCTTTAAGAGGTGGTATTTGCATTGAAAATCTAGTGGGACTATTTATATTGAGTGCACATAGACATATTTTCTAATCATAAGAGTCTACTATATGTGTTCACTCAGAAAGAGATTAATCTCAAGCAGAGAAGATAGCTTAAGCTTTTCAAGGACTATGATATGAGTCTTTACTACCACCCAGGTAAAGCTAACGCAGTTGATGATGATTTTATTAGCTTATCTATAAGATTTTAGCTCATTTGGATAAAGAGAGGCAGAAGTTGGTGAAGGATATTCACCACTTAGATAATCTTAGAGTTTACCTTTTGGACTCTGAAAATGGTGGTATGTTGGTATAGGAAGTAGTTCAGTCGTCTCCTGGTGCAGAGATTAAGGATAAACAAATTCTAGATCCTATTTTGATGAAAATCAAGGGTGATGTAGGTGGGGAAAAGGTAATGGTATTCGAGATCAGAGCTTATATGTTCCTGACATTGATGGTTTGCAAAAAAAGGTATTGACTGAGGCACATGAATCGAGATACATTGTTCATTCTATTTTGATAAAAATATATCATGATCTCAAGGAGATGTATTGGTGGAATGGTATAAAGAAGGATGTGGCTGATTTGGTGGCCAAATGTTTGGTGTGTCAACAAGTGAAAGTTGAGCACATAAGGCCTGGGGGTTTGTGTCAGGAGATTGAATTGCCTGAATGGAAATAAAAAGTGGTCAACATGGATTTTGTTACTGGTCTTCCTCATTCTTAGAACTAATTTTATTCATTTTGGGTCATCATGGATATAATGACAAATTCCTCTCACTTCATTCCAGTGAAGACTATCTTTTTGGATGAAGAATATGCGAGGTTGTATCTTCATTAGATTTTGAAGTTGTATGGGGTACCTTTTTTGATTGTCTCTAATCGTGGTACGTAATTTTCATCTCACTTTTGGCAGTAGTTTCAGAAGGGATTGGGTACTAAGGTTTTTTTGAGTACTACTTTTCATTTGCAAATAGATAGGCAAGCACAAAGAACTATTTTGACATTGGAAGATATGCTTTATGCATGTGTGATTGACTATGGTGGTAATTGGGTTGAGAATCTACCTCTTGTAGAGTTTTCTTACAACAATAGCTATCATTATAGCATTGGGATGGCCCCTTTTAAAGAATTATATGGTAGGAGGTGTAGATCTTCTTTTTGATAGTTTGAGCTTGGTGAGGCAGATAGGTTTGTCTTGGATTAGGTTTATCAGGCTATGGATAAGGTAAAGGTGATTTGGCATAGGATTAAGGCTGCCCAAAGTCTCCAAAAGTCCTATATAGATGTAATTCGTAGGGCTTGAGGTTGGGGATAGGGTGTTTCTAAAGGTATCTCCCATGAAAGGAGTAATACGGTTTGGAAAAAAAGAGAAGCTCAGTCCTCGATATGTTGGTCCTTATGTGGTTTTGAGAAGGGTTGGTAATATTGTATATGAGTTGGAGCTGCCTTCTAGATTGAGCTCCATTCATTTGGTATTCCATGTATCAAAGTTGAGAAAATGTATAGGTGATCCTTCATCGGTTGTTTATTTAGAAGGACTGGTATCTCAAATTCTCTATATTATGAAGGAATCCCGATTGAGATCTTAGATTAGTAGATTCATCGGTTGTTGACAAAATATATAGCTTTGGTTAAGGTTCTATGGCAGAACCATAAGGTGGAATAAGCTACTTGGGAAGTGGAAGAGGACATGAAATCCTTGTATCCATATTTGTTTTCTGCTCTAGATATTCATGCAGAGTGTATGTGTTCGTGATCACATTTTTGTTTTCAAACTTAGTTAAAAGTTAGAATGGTTATGTTGGGATATAAATCGTTCTTGTACTACCTAGTCCATCATTTGGAGATGAATGATCCTAGTGGGGGAGACTAAAACACCCTGGGTTTTGACCCTTAGAAAATTTCACAATTTTGGTTTCTGGACATCATAGGACTTGTGGGTACTAGTCATATGATAGGGTACGAGTTAGGTGACCCAGTAATATATTGTCCAATGTTGGTGTTGTTGGGTGGTTGAGTTTTTGGAATGGGTATGACTAGGTGAGTACGAGTTAAACAGATGGTGATAGGTCGTTGGTTTGGGTTTTCCTTCACTCACTCTGAAACTTAGTAACTTAAATTGGATCTGAGAACAAGTGGCTCGCCATGAGTCATGAGGATAGGGTACGAGTCATATAGTTCAACTCGTATGTTGGACGATATTCAACCCCTCATGATTCTGCCTAGGGTACGATTTCATGTTACTAATTTTATGGTTGGGTACGGTTTGGCTTAGGTAGTCATATGATGGATGTTTTGGAGTCCAAGGAGAGGCCTAGGGTATAAGTGATAGGTACCACTCGTACGGTAGGATAAGATTGGTATGGGGTGGTCATACCATCCTGCGAGGATTCTAAGTTGTTTAAGTAGGGGGTAATCTAGACATTTCCCCTCTAAACCTCTTAGGGCCCTATAATTTACAACACTCTTGGGACATCATTTAACCTTTTTCCAATAACTCAAACCCTCTTAAAACACTCTCAAATTCTCTCAAGCCTCTTGGGTAAAGGAAGGCTAGGATTTAATCAATAGGATCGATTTGGGGCTTACAAGAGTGATTTCTCTCTATCATCTTCATAATCTAAGGTATGTAATTCCTCCCTCATTATTGTTTCAAACTAAAGTCATGTTTTATGAATTGTTTTCATGGCATAAATGTTATATGGTTTTGGTTTTTCAAATATATGTTGGGGGTTTTAGTTACAATTGTTGGTTATGGTTTTCCTATGTCTTTTACTTGTGGTTTTCATATTATTATGCTGGCTTGAACATTTGGGTGCATGGGGATGGTTAATTGGAAGTTATTCTGGCTTTGGAAATACTATACCCCCAACATGTTTCATAAAATGTCTATGAGAATGTTTTTGGTTAAATTGTTGGACTTTCATTGAACTATGCATGGAATAACTTGGTAATGAAACCCTAAATGGTTTAAATGGTTTGGAATGGTTAAATTATAAGGTCTTGGTAGTTATGGTTGGTCTAATTGTAAGCTTTATGGGGTACGAGGGAATCTTTCAAGCAAACATAATAATGATCACTTGTGGGGTAGATGGGATTCCCCTAAGTCAACTTAATAATGTGATTTATGGGTACATGGGAATTCCTTCTTCTTAAAAAGGATGGATATGGACATTGCTTGCAAGCTATAGTCGGTATGACGATACCACTACTTATACCGTTGGTTAATAATAAATGGAATGGTGGTTTGGTTGTTGGTAATGGTCTTAATCGGGCAATAATGGTGGGGTGTGATGGCTAACCATGAAGGTGTGATTCCAATGTATTGACACTGGAAACTCATATTTACGGACATGAGGATTGGTCATGGACACCATATATGATACTTATGGGGTACACAAGAATCCCCAAAGTACACTTGTACATATGTATCATGGAGAGCAAAGGGTACTTCAAAATCCCCTGCTCCTATGGTATATCCGGTTCATGTGGCTACACATATCAGGGCCTGTTTAGGGGGTTACACTGGACCTATATATCCGGTGGGTGGTTCTATATTGGTTAAGATACACATAACCAGGTTAATGGTTTTAATACAGGTTAATACATGCTAAACCCGGTTCCTTTTCTAGTATGGTTATATATATGTATGTATCATTGTATAAGCATATGGTTGTTTACTTAGTTTTAAAGTTTGGCATTATTTTATCCTTATCTTGAGTTCATGCTTGCGTTCACCCGCTAACCCATCTTCGGGCGGTTGTATCCCCACAAATGCAAAAACCGACCATTCTACTCCTCCTGCTTAGTAATCAAATTCAATATTAGCTCGATTGGATTAAAGTGGTGAGCTTTTATATTCTGGAAGACTCTATTTCATGTCATGAACATTTTTACATACATTGGTTATTTCATAGACATTGGTTTTGGCTGTGCTTGGGGGCATGTCCCAATTGGTATGGGCGGTGACAGTAGTGTTGTCAGCCTTAGTATTTTCATTGGTATTGGGGATGATATTGAATGATTGTATTTATTATTGTTCCATCATATTATGTTATGGACTCATACTAGGTTATTGTTTTTATTTTGGTATGGCTATTGGTTGGGTATTAGATGGTTGGACTTGCTTCGGTAGGTCACAGTTATGGACTTATCCCAGAGTCTATAATTGTACAAAATGCTATCTTGTTATATGTTTGGAATTCATCTGAATCAGGGTATGTGTTTGGAGGTTGGGTTGGGTAACGAGGGTGGTCCCCTGTCCTGGGTTGACTTGGGATGCATATTACGACAAGGCCCTGATTTGGGTTGTGTCATAATTATTATAGTAAAGATATCCATTGTTAACGTGAAAAGTTGATTTTAACCCTTATTCAGAAAAATAGTGATAAGGTCATATTTCAGCTAGGATCACATCAATACCGATAAAATAATCATGAGTATACCAAATCTATGCATACCATCACCAGTATCCAGTCTATGAAATCGTAGGCAACATAAACATATATGTATCCATATTCGATAACCATATCCATTACAAGGATAAATACTTCTCGAATATCAAACCAATATCATAACACGACCCTTGGCCCAATAATATATCCAGAATAATCACAACATCATAATCACGTCATTTTCCTCATATACGTATCCGGAATCATATCGACAATCATATTTATAAGTCGTAGCATATCTATAATCATTTGACATATAGGAGGCATAATATCAATAAGCATATCACCTCTATTAAACATCTCATATCTATAGGTCATACATCATGACATAGAGGAAAATCATCTCTATATGTCCAATAATCATAACTAAGAGGAAAATCATCTCTATAGACCAAATATCATAACTAAGAGAAAAATGTATCTCTATGGGGAAAATATCATAAATAATAAGAAAATGCATCACTATGGGCCAAATGTCATAATTATGAGGAAAATGCATCTCTATGGTCCAAATATCATAACTAAGAGGAAAATGCATCTTTATAAACCAACTAGCATAACTAAGAGGAAAACGCATCTCTACAGGACAAATATCATAATTATGAAGGAAATGCATGTCTATGGGCCAAATATCATAATTAAGAGGAAAATGCATCTCTATGGGCCAAATATCATAACTAAGAGGAAAATGCATCTCTATGGGCCAAATATCAAAACTAAGAGGAAAATGCATCTATATGGGCCAAATATCATAATTAAGAGGAAATAACATCTCTAAAGGCCCACTATCACACATAAGGGAAATTAACATATCTATAGTCCATTAATTATAATGCGGTGAAAATCATTACAATTTATCAATTCACCAAGTAAATATCATAAATAAGGCTCGTTAGTCTCAACTAGGCCTACTATCCTTAACTAAGCCCACAAGGGCTAACACAAGTCTTGGCCTAAGTGGGCCGGATGATCCCACTTCTAATCCTCAATCTCCATATTTAGGCAAACTACGCCCAAAACTAGGCTAAGGTGTCTAGTTCAACTTCTAGATATCAAGTAAGTCATAACCAATCATAAAATAGGAAATTCATCTAGAAATATGGGCAATTACGTCAATTCTACTCCAAGATACGGTTTCAAGATCACTAGACTATCCCTACTAAGGTCAATCACACTAAACATGATTCCAACACTTGGACCATATCCCAAACCTAGCATCATAACATTTCAATACTACAAACTAATTCAATCTATGGAGAAGGCAATAGGATTCTAAAAGGGTCATAAACATACTACCTTATGGGTCCAAAACCTTCATCAAATTACCCGCACATCAATAATCAATACTAGGTTATTTATTCATAATCAATCCTATCATTCATATTCATATGCCATACATAACACACATCATCTTCAAAGAAGAGTAGGTAAAAGTCTACCTCAAGACCGAATCGCAAAACCTCACATCATGCACCACATGCTCGTCTTCACTTCACAATCTCCAAAATGTTGTCATGCTATTAATGACATAATCTTCTCATAAATATGAATCTAACGATACCCATATTTCACTAATGTGCTTCCGGTCCAAAAAAAATTACCAAAAACCCCTCTAAGTGGGCCCCAAGTAAGGAAAATACATTTACGAGGTCAACCCAATACTCATACATTACCAAGGAATAATAACCCTCAATTAATGGGTGAAAATGAACCAAATTTGAGGCTAAATCAAGCCCTAAGCTAAATTGGTGTTTTAGGTCAAGCAGTAAGAAATTCACCAATAAAGTGATAAAATTTTACCTTAATTCGGATGATAATTATGATAAAAGATGTTTACCAAGCTCCTTAGACACCCACAAGACTCAATTTTGAGCTATCATGCCCATTTAGGATTTTAGGCTCTCAAATATGAAGGGAAAATGCCCAAATTCGCGACATAGACCCCCTCAGCGAAGAGGTGGTATCCCCGTGACAGCAAAGTCAAAAACTTTTGTTTGACCCTCGAAACTCATCTAAAACCCAAATAACATGATCTGATAGTGAAATTTGAGTGTAAACCTCATTTTAAAACCATTGGAAACATAAAAACCTTTATCCAAGATAAGAAAAAAAGTAGGGCCCACACCTATAATTTCATTTTTCATAAAATACGCTCAATAGCCCAAAATAAGTTTGGAAGTCTTGGGACCTGAACCAAGGGTATCCTAGCCTAAAATTAGTGTTTCGTACATGATGAAGAAGTCATATTTTCAATTCGAGGTAGTTCTAATCGAGTGTGGGTCCCATACTTATATTTCAATTTTCCAAGGTCGAAATGAGCTCGGGTACATTAGAACCCAAACCAAAAATCTATCTAGACTACACTTGATATTTTAGATCTGCTGGAACAGTCAAAACTTCATTTCGAGATCGTTTCACTGAAGTTTTTGCCCTTTGTCCATTTAGAACCAACAAAAACTTTGAAATAGAGAATTGGCTCTAAAAATCAAATGAACTTCCGATAAATGAATCATCGGTCCCATAAGTTATAAATAACTTGGGACAGCTATGGTGAAGCCCTAATGGTGAAGATAAATGGAAATATTAAAAATGACCGACATTAAACTTTTACCCCTGAGCTGCCACCCATATATAAAGGTATCGAGTTCAGCCCATGCTAGGCTTATGCCCCTGAGCTGCCACCCTTTCAATTCAAATTTTCATTACTTAGTGTATTTAGCCTTTGAGATTGTTACTTTGGTGGTCCAAACATTATGGTACTTTGGAACAATAATCCACCAGTAAAAGGCATGTGAATAAGTACTTAATGAAATAACAATGAGGTAGGGAGCTGCTGGTAGACTAATGAAATGTTTAGGATATGAAAATAACAAATGGGTTTTATTTAACTAAACGAAGAACTCCTGAAAATTTCTAGTGAAAGTAAATATATATACTTGATAATACGCATGTATTGGGGTGTTTTAACACATTAGATAGTGGGAACAAGGTCGTTAGCTACATGGGAGATCATATATTGTCCGAACTTTGATAGCCGACTTGGTGGGACATGTGTTCAGTTTCATGCCAAAGAGTGCATAATGGAGTATGCCTTACATGTTTGGTTGTATAACTCCGATGATAACTCAATTAACTTCCTGCCTTTAGGATTACTTATCTATAATAAAGTATATGGTAAAACTAGTATTAGTTACTAAGTGACATATTTGGGCTAGTTAACTTCACCAATACAATAACCGGGTAGTAAGCCCTTAATTTATCAATCAAGGGTGTTGTTTTAACCCCTTTTTCCTCTAATTATATCCACATATCTTATAGATTCTTATAAGATCCCCAAAAATAACTTTGGATTCATTACACCCTCCAAACTATACATAAAATATAACAGGCAATAAACACACATAATAATTAGTTCTGTGGTGTTCCACTAAACCCTTCTTCTATATTTCACTACAAAATATTCACACCTTTCTCCAACATCAACCCTATAGTCTCCAACATATACACATAAAACAGTCCACAAAATAATCCCAACTTACTTTTGTCGCAACAACCAAATATTGAACTCATCATCCGTTGAGTTTCCAATAACAACACATGCCATAATTCTTTCCCAAATTCAAATATATAAGGAGGACAAAATAGAGCAGTCACCTTACCTCAAATTTTTGCAATTTATCCTTTTAATTTGAACTCTTCAAGAACTTCAATTTTCCTTCAGATTGTAAACCAAAGAAGAAAAGAGATGTCTTTAATAACAAAGAAAAGTGAGCAGGTAGCTTGTCTTGTATTCTGCCATGTATTTATAATTAAGCACGTATAACATGCTTTCATAATCATCCATGATAGAATTAAGCTAAACCTTATATGTTTTCACTTAACTTGGCTTTCAAAGGTAAGGGTCTCTTTAAGAACCCTAGAAGGAATTTTAGGGCTTCTATTCTTATCCTTGATAGAAAAGGGAGAAAGCTGATGTTAAAAGGGTGGATATTGTGTTTAAAGTGAGTAAAAAGACTGGCTATATTGGTATTATATTTATCCCTCTAGAACCTTCCTTATTGACCACATTTAAGCTGCAAATTAGTCCAAGTAGGAAATGCACCTACTTAAGGGTTCAAGCTGCTCAAAATGTCAAAGTAGGTGATGCACCTAATTATTTAAGTATTAGTTGGGATCAATTAAATTGGGCCTTGGTAGATTTAGGTGTTAAGCCTTTTCTCCATTTTCTTCCTCTTTTACTTATTTGTGCCTAAATGAGTACATTAATATAGACCCAAATCTAATCCATAGCCTTGTGTCCATTAACGTAGTCCAAATAGCTCAAGTAGGGGACTAACCTACTAGCTTAATTAATCAAGCAAGCATCTCAATATTTTATTCCATTTTCAGTCAATCTTTTTAATGTAAATTACAACTTGTATACACTTGGTCACTTTAAACTTTAGATTTAAATACTAGCTTACGATCCCAAGTTTAAATAGTTATATCGATGTTAACTTGGTTGCATCACATTAAAACATACGGGCAGTATCTAGAACTCCATTTACACCACAATACTCACATAACAGATCTCGTCCATTACCTATACCACATGGATATATCAAGTTCCATATAAATAGAACAAGAACATGCAAAATACGACGTCTTACAAGGCCATCTACAAAAGAGTAAAGTCAAGGGAATATTCTACAAACCAACTCAGACTCTTAGCACGATATGAGTTAAAGAAGTGAAGAATTCCTAAGAATGTCCCATAACCTCCTAAAGATAGGAAATAAACGTCAACATTCTGATCTGCAGGACTCTACTAGATACTTGCTCGTATACCAACAATACTGGTGAAACCTAAGGTTTTATACTAATTTTTTACGACCCAATTTACAAGTCATGATGGAATCTACTAAATCCCACCAGTAGGTAAGCCAATACCTTAGCCTAAAGCTATTGCAATGGGTTAATTCTGTAAGAAATTCCAACTTAGGCCAAATTTAACAAATACAAGTTAAAATATAAACATAGTGTTCTAATATAGATAAATGGACACTATAAAATACCAATCCTGCAACCCGGTAAAGCCAGTACAAGGGCATCTAATGTCATAATACAACCCCAAAGACTTAAATTATAGTCAATATATCTGTCTCAAATACTAAAGACTGAACGTAAAAGATATAGGGAAAATGGGTTACTAAAACTCCATGAGCTCACCCTATCTCCAAAAGATCAAACCCATAAGAACTCGAATCAATGTAGGAATCAAGTACTCGAATATGCACCAAAAAGGTACAGAAGTGTAGTATGAGTACCAAAATAATAGGTACTCAGTATGCATCATCCGCCAACTTAGCTAAGTCATGATATAAAGATGATAAAATGCAAGATAATCCTAAATAAGTCAAGGTATAGAATCAAAATTGAATCATCTCTATCATCACTGTATATATAAGTAATTAAGCCGAAAGCATATTGCATCAATTCATCCCAAAATCGTCGCGTATAAGAAATAAACAATTCAAAATCATAATGCATCACAAGGCATACATATAAGCAAACATAATCAACAAGTTTACACCCATACACCAACTAGTGCATAAAATAAAGAACTCATCACCGCATCACACACTACGGTAAGAGTATACCCAAGAGAGATAATAATATGTCATTTAACTAACAACATATCCAAATCTCATCATTATTCAACTATATCTCGCATTTATCATTAATCAGTCATTTTACCAAACAACCATTTGTTACAAACATTGACCATATCATTGTATTCCATACAATTACCATAGTTAACTACTTATCATCAATATGTATAAGCCACAACTTATTAGCTAAGCAAGAATCATTAACTAGTTCCTTAGATTCCTAACCATCATATAATTATAGTCATCTATTAGGGAAATATTCACCACATATCCATTTTAATAGCCAAAACTCCTTAATTAACCATTATTTAACAATAATGTTACTCACTAACTGAATCCTCATTTTCCAACTAGTTTTACGTTAACAACTAGTCTTGATTAATCAATTCAAAATAGCTATTACTAATCCTTAGATATTATTAATCATTGACTGCACCACCTTATATGCATTTAACACTAGTGGGCTAAAACTGGTATTCCAATGTCAATAATCTACCTACCTTACATTTAAACAAGTGTATATACATATGAGCATACAATTTTCATACATAGGGCTAGCCGGACTCAAACTGGTATATGTACACATAAGCACATCAAATAATCATCCTCCGGCCTTATCAGGTATCAATATCATCACATCATCCTCCGGCCTTGATACGGCTGGGTACCAATATCATCACATTATCCTCCAGTCTTTTCAGGTATCAATATCATTACATCATCCTCCGTCCTTACCAGGTGTCAATATTATCACCTCATCCTCTGTCCTTGATGGGTATTAGTATCATCATATCATCCTTCGGCCTTGCCGTGTATTAATATCATCACATCAATAGGCTTATAAATCATCAATAATAAATAACAAGCACCACAAGGGCTAAACTAAATGACAAGCCCCACAAAGGCCAAAGTAAATGAACATAAAGCAAAAGTGAAGAAGATAAAGGTAAAGTAAAGAATATCTTACCACTAATACTCATCATTCATCTCCAATATAAATTTATCAAGGGTCATATATATGTAACATGAGTATTACAATTTATCATCAGGTTTCAAGTATTATTAGAAACATAACTTCTCATGTAGCCAATAAGCATGCCTTCTAGAATCATTAGTATTATGACTCATAATATTAGCAATATGAGAGCTTTCTAGCATGGTTAATAGTTTGGTTACTAAACAAGAGTACAACATGAGTAAAAGCATATCCTAAGCCCAAAACAATAGCTTAAGCAATGACATACATGATAACATACACATGGCCTTAATTGATACCATAAACCATAGTTACTCATAGCATTTACGATAATTTAGTCAACAAATCATACATACCACTTTTAAAGTCTGTACCATAATATAATTACTCAAATTATCCGAGATGCTTCTAAGATAGAATTCCTAGGCATTTAGGAGCCATTTAAGGTCTTCAAGAGAACTACATCAATCCAAGCTTAAGGTGGGTTAAGAACCCCTTTTTAATTTCCCAAATACATTCTAAGTCCAACTTCTACCCAAGACTAGGCTAAGCTATCTAGATCAACTCCTAAATTTTTGACAAGCCATCAATAGTCCTAAGGTAAAAGTCTTCCCCAGACATTACACCTAATTCAACCATAATATCAATGGAACTTTTATTAATGTAAGCACTAGGGTCAACTTACACACCGTATGAGTGACAAGGTCACTCTCATCCAACTAGAGTGAGTAATGCATTCTCATGCTAACTATGAGACATAAAGTGTAATTCACTAAGATTCAATCCTACAAGCCAAACATTCCAATCTATATGTTCAAGTGGCCTAAATGATTCAACTATACCCAAGTCTTACCATTCAACATTACAACATCTAAAACCCATCCCAATTTAATAAGATATCATAATTATACTATATCATGACTTAATCTAACAAGGAACAAGCCTAACCTACCTCAAATCTAAGAAATCTCACAAAATCGATAAACCTTCACTTTGTCTTTCCGAGAAGCTGTTTCAAGGAGCCAAGCTATCAAAAACACAATCTACACAATATAACGAGAACATCGATACCTATATTTCACTATATTGCTTTGGGTCTAAAAATAATACCAAAAACCCCAAGTAGGTCCCACTTACGAAAAACACATTTTCGAGGTCAACCAATATTCATACACCATCAAGGGAACAAAAATCTCAAGAAATAGGTGAAGACTAAGCTTATTTGAGGCTAAATCAAGCCTCCAAGCTATTTGGGGTTTTGGTCAAGAATTCAAGAAATTGAAGTATGTAATGGAAGGATTCACACATCAAATCCCTTGTTAATCATAAAAATATATGTTAATTAAGCTCCCAAGACACTCCCAAGAATAAATTTGAGTTTAGCACACCATATTAGGGTTTCTTAGTATCCAAAATGAGAGAAAACAGGCCTTTAATTATCCTTTTTAGACAAAGAGGTGTCATGATCACCATCCATTGACATGATTGTAGTACGTCGATCGGCATTCATGCTTGTGATATTGCAGCATCCTCGCCTTGAACCAGGTAATAGCTAAAACTTAGAAGAAATTCCATATTTTGGTCAATACTTTGGGATTCATTCGGGATCCAATATAGGCAAATGAACTATGTAACCATACTAAATTTGGAATTTTGGATGTTTTGGCGAGGTTGGATTTTTCATCCAAGGTCGTCTCAACCAAATGTGGGTCCCACACCTAAATTTTCAATTTTCCAACTTTCTGACCAATAGGTTAAAATATTATTTGGGAGAATTGAGACCTGGACCAAAGGTATACCTAGCATAAATTGATATTTCAAAGCTACTAAGGAAGTCAAAATTTGCATCTGAGATTTTTTTACAAAAGTGTTTGGAACCAATGAAGACTTCTAAAGAGGGACTTGACTCTAAAAACCAAACGAACTATCTGGTAACCAAGCTATTAGTTCCATCAAGTCATAAATGAATTGGGGAAATTATGGAATAGCTCTAACAATTAAAGTAAGTGAAAATATAGAAAATGACCTAACGGGTCATTACATTGGGCACCGAAGAAAGCCTAAAAAATCTGCTAAATCACTAATTTCCCCTTTTGATAAGCTTTTTCAAGGTGCCACACTATCATAATTACAATCTACTCATCAAAATGAGTACATTGATACTCATATTGCATTTTTGTGCTTCAGATCCAAAATTACGTAAATATCTCATGTGAGACCCATTTATGGAAATCGCGTTTCTGAAACAAGCTCAAATCTTCATATGCTAAAGGAATATTTACCCTAAAAATTAAGTGAATTCTAAGATATATTTGAGCTAAAATCAAGTCACCATGCTTTTGGGATTTTTAGATAAAAATGGAAAAATCAATCATGAGAATACTGGAATCTTACCACAAATTTGAAGGAGAATCACGTAAATAAACTTTATTGAAGCTCTAAAATAATCCATAAATGTTTCTTCTAAGATTTTCCTAATTTGTAGGGTTTAAAGATCTTAGAAATGGATGAGAATGGTGAAAATGGGTTAAAAGGGGTATTTATACCCTTCCCACATTCATGGGTATCATATAAGCGACCTGGTGTTCACATATGCAATACCTGACCAAATACCCAAAAGTCGCTTAAGGAACATTATTATCGTGAATGTGATATATGGCATTTATCCAAGGATGCCGCTTACACGACTACAAATGTAACTTACATGACACTTACTGGTGTCTGCAAGATCATGTATGTAATCAATGGCTCATGAACGCGGCTGCACCAGCACTAGCTGAGACTTAGAAATTTCCAAGTCTCCCCCAACCCTTTGAGATTTATCTCGAATACCGTATAGGAAAATGTACTATTATACCCCATAAAAATAGATGTTTTGAACTCAATGGCACAATTAAAATTTCTATTTGAGGTTGTTTCGACGAAAAATGGGTCCTATACTTATTTGTATTTTTTCTTAACTTTCAACCAATAGCTCAAAATAAGCTCGGGTGCCTTGGGACCCAAACCAAGAGTCCACCTAGCCTAATATTGAAACTTTGGAGGTATTGGAAAGCCAAAATTGGCATATGAGGTTGTTTGACTAAATTTTTTGCCCAGCAGTCGATTTGAACTAAACAGACTTTAAAATAGAGAATTAGATCTACAAACCAAATGAATTATCTGGTAACTAAAAAGTAAGTTCCAACAAGTCATAAATGACTTGGGGAATCTATGGGAAAGCTTTAAATAGCAAAAATAAGTAGAAATGCAGAAAATGACCTGAAGGGTAATCATAACATCCACTACTAAAGGAACTTTCATCCGTAAAAGTAAAGGATTCGGATGTACCTAAAGCCTTGAACAGGTGATGATACTAGGTCTAAATATTGCTCTCGATATCCCATGTAGCCTCCTTTACTAGGTGGTTCCTCCACTGAACCTTAACTACAAAAATTCTCTAGTGTACAACCGCATGATATCCCTAGCAAAAATGAGCACAGCCACCTCCACAAAAGTCAATCACTCATCCAATTGGACTGAGTCCCATCTAATCACATAATATGGATCAAGAATGTCTCTCTTTAATATGAAAACATGGAAAATTGGATGGACAACAATAAAATCTGGGGGTAAGGTTAACTTAGAAGCCACCTCACCAACTGTGCGAAGAATCTCAAAGGGCCCAATATATCTGAGCTAGAGCTTTCCTTTCCTCCTAAACCTTATCAAACCCTCCATGGGTGATACACAAAGTAATACCCAGTCATTAACTCTAAAGCTTAAAGAATAAAGTCTACAGTCTGTAAAGCCCTCCACCTACTCTGAGTTACCCTCAACCTATCCTGAATCACCCTAAATCTATCCAATGACTCATGAAGCAAGTAAGTACCTCAGGGTATAATCTCATAAGTATCAAACAATCTAATAGGGAAATGATATCGTCTACCATATAAGGCCTTAAAGGCGTAATCTCAATACTCGAATAATAACTGTTACTATATATGAACTCTACCAAGGCTAAGTGATACTCCCACTAACCTTCAAAATCCATAACACAGGCTTGAAGTATATCTTTAAGAACTTGACTAATCTACTCCAACTGGCTATCGATCTGAGGTTGGAAGATTATACTAAGATCCACCTAAGTTATAATGACCTTTCAGGTTATTTTTTATATTTCTATATATTTTTGTTCTTAGAGATTCTGTGTAGCTACCCCAAGTCATTTTTATGACTTACTGGTACTGACAATTCAATCACCGAGCAGTTCAGTTGGTTTTTAGTGTCATTTCTCTATTTTGATGTCTTCATTGGTTCTAAATATCCACTAGGCAAAAATGTTACTAAAATGATCTTGTATGCAAATTTTGACTATGCCAGCAACTCTGGAATAATGATTTTATGCTAGGTAGACCTTTAGTTTGGGTCCTAAGGCATTCAAGCTCATTTTGACCTATTGGTTGAAAAGTTAAGAAAATGAAATATGGGTGTGGAGCTCATATTTGGTCAAAACAATCCCGGATGGAAACTACGAGTGTGCCATCACATTCATAACATCAAATTTATTATTGTTACATAGTTCATTTGTGCATATAAGATTCTGAATGAATCTGAGAGGTTGGCAGAGACTTGGAAATGTACTATCTGATGCAGCGGTGATCGCCGGCCAAGGGCCACAATCGTGGTGCCTATGTCAGGGAAGATAGTGTGATTGTGATGACCTATTATAATCGCGACTTCAATGGTAAGTGGGAGATAGTGCGATCGCACACTTGCAATTCATAATAGAGACTGTCGAGGCCTTGGAGTAGGTATATATTGATCCCTTTTCAATGATTTTGGACATTTTTCGTCTTTCTCCTTGAGATATAATTCCTAGAATAGTGTGTTATCTTAAAACTGAAGCTTGTGGGAGCTTGAAAAGTTAGAGTAACATCTATTTTCATGATTTTCATCCAATTTAAGTATGAATTTATCCTTTTCTTAGTGAAATTCCATGATTATTTACTCTACCCCAAAATCTTTAGGGCTTGATTTTAACCTTATTCAGCTTGTTTTTCACATATTGTTAAGTGTAATATCTTAAGCTTGATTTTATGTTAGGTTGGTTTCGAAATGCAATTTCTATAAGTGGGACCCATATGACTGTTTTGATATTATTTTTGGACCCAAAGCACAATGATTTAATATAGGTATCGTTACGCTCGTATTGATGCATAGTATGTATTTTTTTATAGCTTGGAATCTTAAGGAGGCTTCTCAGAATGGAAAAATGGAGGATTAGCGGTTCATTGAGCTTTCTTTGTAAAGGTAAGAAATTCATCCTCATTATCCTATTGACTATTAATCCTTAAAATTACTAATTTAAGAGGTTCGGGGGGGTTTCTAGGTATGATTTTAGTTGTTTTCTGGTGTAAGGGAGAAATTTATTTACTATGTTAATGAATTTTGATTATTAATAGTTAATTTACCCTTGTATTTTGTTAATTCACTAATTAATGAAATTGGTAGTGTTAGGTAAATTATGGTAGAAAAAGCCCTAGAATACAAAAGAAATAATCATGAACTTGACCTTAGTTTTGGGTGTGTGTTATAATTCACAACATAGTAGATCATTTTTTTAGTCATATGCTTATGTGCATGTTCTAAACTAAGAGCAAGTTGAAATTGCATAGAAGGGCAAAGCTCTGGCTTAAAAAAGTTGTGCAAGCTTGTTCGAGGTAGCTGGTGGTATTGTAGTTTAATTTAATTTGTGTAATATGTTCATGTTGACTAATTTTTAGTGTAGCTTTTTAGCACATGTTGTTTGGTTTGGTCAATGCAAATGATTTTATGTTATTGCATAATTTTGACCTCTACCTCATTGCTAAATGTGGAATGTTTCACTATTTGAAATATTCTCACATGTTATCAGTGAAACGAGGTTAACAGACACTTGTGTCTGAGATTTAGTACATGAATGAAAATTATCCTTTGTAGGTCATGGCTAGAGGATGAATGTTTTACCTATAGCATGTGTGTACGAGGATCAGGTGAGTTTGACAGTTTCATGAGTGAACTGAGGAATATATTTAATGCTAGATAATTGTTTACATATCTTGACATGGCTTGGAAGAATGTGACTTGGTGATATTTTATTGACTTGTTGGTTTTAATCTTAAACTGCTTATTTGTTGCTTGTTATATTCTAAGTGAATGTTGGTTTGAGCATGGATTAACTTGTTGTACTATAATTTGGTTATGCATTCATATTATCATCTTGTGTTGGTCAAATGATCCTACCAGTATACTATTATTTTCTTGTGTGTTGATACCACACCCGCTCTTACTTTTACTGGTGCAACGCATATTCGAACGACTCCTACGAGACCTCACTTGTGATACTAACGGTTGATTTAAGATTTCAGGGTGAACGGCATATCTGGGATACTATGATATCTTTCCTTTATGGCATAGTACTTATTTCTAGACGTATTGTTTTTGTTTTAGTTTTGGGATTGCATCCCCCACTTGACAATCTTAGATGTTGTAGTACAGACGACTTTTGATTCCTAGGGATGGTTATGGTTAAGCACACTATTCCGAATTTAGTTGTACTTATGTTTTGGTTTTCTTTTGAATTTATTTATTGATGGATAAGTTCTCTAACTCTTTTAAGTGTTGATTATAAGTTGGTATTTTTTGGTAGATGGTTCTCCAACCCAGTGAGTAATGTGGGGGCCACTCACGAAAGGTTTGGACTATGACAATAAATAGGGTAAAAGGAACTCAATGTAGCTAGATATGACACTATGACAGGATTATTCATTTTTTGCTGTGTTTAGAATCTATAAACGTACCAAGTCACCTGAAGATTACATACATTCCAGCGATGATGCTACTAAGATTAATCAGACTATTGAAATATGACAAGATTATTCAGTTTTTATTTGTAGAGGCTTTACAAGTTCTTAGTCACCTTAAGATTACGCACATTGTGGTGATGAAGCTACTAAGATTTATCAAACCATGACATTAAGTCGGGATTATTGTGTTTTTGTTGTGTTTAGAATCTTTAAACGTACCAAGTCACCTCAATATTGCATATATTGTGGTGATAAAGCTACAAAGATTAATGAGACTACTATGATAGAATTCAGTAAAGCAGTATGACAATATGAGAGGATCTTTCAATTTTTGTTGTGTTTAAACTTGGAGTCTTTACACGTACCAAGTCACCTCATGGTTGCTTACATTGTAATAATGAAGCTACAAAGATTAATCAGACTATGACACTATGACATGACTATTCAGTTTTTGTTGTGTGTTTAGTGTTTTTACACATACTAAGTCACCTCATTAATTACAAATATTATGGTGATGAAGCAACTAAGATTAATCTGATTGTGCAAATGTTAGTAGTAATGCTATAAGTGCAAATGTTAGTAGTAATGCTATAAGTACAAAAGATTTAAAAAATGAAACAGATGAAAGTTAAACTACCACAGCTTGATGTCAAGCCTTACTGAATTGGAAAACCATTACCAATTATGTAAATGGTTTTCTCCTTGTAGATACTGATTTTAGTTGATGATCTTACACTTAATAGCAATAAAAGGTAATGTGTCCCTATTTGTGTTCACTTGTTTTTCCCTTTTGGAAAATAGATCTTAATAATATTCTGGATGCATGAAGTATTGATGGGATTCTTATTGTAAATTATGTAAGCCATGGATATTAAAAGGATATTGATGAGTGATTTTAAAATACTGCACCTTTTCTTTTATTTTTACAGTTGTGGGGTGTTAATTTAACAATGTGAAAAGCAAATGCATGTTGTCTATGTAGTGCTCTAACCATACAATTTAGAGATTCCTTATTGTTTTCTTGTTTATTTTTTGTGTCACTCTTGAGGCAACCATTTAATATGTTTCATCAAAATGGGAAAACACAATGTTTACCTCCCCTTGATGTACTTAGCAACCTCCTTGATAGTGTACTCTACGAAATTTTAATGAGTTTTTCCTTGCCAAATGTTGTGAGGACAAGCATCTTATCAAGGAAATGGAGATATAATTGGTGCAGACTTACCCAATTGAAACTTGACCAAACACTTCAAAAAACTACAAAAGACTTACTATCCCCTACAATTAGATTTACTAGCATTGTCTATCACCTCTTAGCCTTTCACACAGGACTAATTACCGAGCACCATCGATATTCCAAATATGAAAATATGTCCTAATATCAATAACTTGATACATTTCCTCTCTAGAAATGGCATTAAATATGTCATTCTTAAACTTTCAATAGGCAACAGATATAAATTTCCTTCTTCATTTTTCACAAATTTCCAATTGAGGCATCTGTTTCTCGAGTATTGTTTAATACATCTTTCACCGCTCTTTAAGAAATTGGATAGGTTAATTAACCTAGAACTAATTGAAGTCATAATTTCTTCTAGTTTGTTTCAGAGTTTAATCACTCATTTCTTGTTGCTTGAGAATTTGGTCTTGAAACACGACGAAGATTCAAACCACACTGAAACTAATGCTCCCAATCTGAGGTCATTTTACTTCAAAAGGCAATATAAGTTTTTTCTATCTAAAAAATATTCTTCTTTCCAAAGTTTCATATGCGCCTACAAAATTATCTGTAAGGACGAAACATGATCTTGCCAAGATTTTTGAGTCTATTGCCACTATCAAGAATCTATGCTGGAATCAATTCCATTTTTAAGAAAATTTCGCTCCATGATTTAATTGTAATGTAGTTTCATACATGTACCATCTTTTGGGCTTTGAGTCCTCCTAATTATTAACATTTTCTTCCAAGGTCGAGGATGCTGAACGAGTTGAAGTCATACCAACCAGGCTTCACTCAGCTCTTAACTATCTTAAACGCCTTTGCATATCTTTGATTACATTGGGAGAATTCTTGAGCTTTCGTTTGTTCTTTGCTTGATAAGAAGCTCCCCATGTTTAGAGGAAATTGAGATTGGTACTGATGATTATTTTTTATTTCTCTTTCTCTTTTATATGTGTTATTCATATGTAATGGCTTTCATATTCTTTCTGCTCATAAGATCTTCAATTATACATTAAGGCTAATGGGTTTTCTTGATTTTCCTTAGGTATCTATTGACCTAAATTTGGAGTATTATCAAGTTATGCCCTGGGATATTGTTGATAAGATTCTTGCAAGCTTCTTAGATATGACATTTAATCACCCGACCACACTTAAGATTTATGATGTAGCACAAACATTATCCAGCTTTGTGAAATTAAGCTTTGATTTTCAAGTTTTGTGGAATCAAGCTTTATGATGTAGCAGGAACATTATCAAGCTTTGATATACGACAATTAAGATTTATGATGTAATCAAACTTGGTGGAATGGAAGGTAAGAAAACTCTACAAATACTCAGAGATAACTAATTTTCAGCGGGTGTCATCTAGAGTTCAAGTTGTGATAATATAGATGTTGGATTTTGTAAAAAAAAAAAAATATATTAATTGAAAGTTTTTTTTTATGAAAAGGTGTTTTTAGAGAAAGGTTGTGTCTTTTATGAAAATAAATATCTTTTTTGAAGAGGTATTTTTTTTAGATGAATGATTGTGTCCTTTCATTACCATTTCTATTTAAATTAATTTTTTGAAAAGATTATTAAGTTTACAGAGATATAAATTTCCCCAAAAGTTTTCTTTCTTTTTCAAAAAGATCAAGTTTAAATTCTTGTTTTCCAAGAGAATCTTCATTATTTGTTTGGTATAGAAATCCAAAGGCTTATCATATCCAGTAAAAATATTTGTGTTAAATCCCATAGGAATCTCGCTGAGGAGAGGGAGCAAATACCATTTTTAGAAAAATATTTCCTACATGGTTCAAACCTCAAATCCCACTTATGGTGCTCATATTATTAACCTTTCATCTTATGTTCTTCTTCGTATATTTTGTGTTTATAAAACATATTTTTCAATAATCTTTAATCTATTGTGATATAATACTACTTTGCAATGAAAGTATTTATAGTGTCAAATATCAATGAGAAAAGACCTGGCCTCTTTTCCTACAAGAAACAATGCACCCATAGAAAAAGAGAGCAGCTTTTGAATTTTGTTTTCTACTTTCGAGGCGGTGTTTCATGCACTAGACAAAATATACTCCAGTCATGTTGAGACAAATCTGAAGTTGGAAATATTGTGCGACAGTGTAGGCAGAAGAATTTTACATGGAGTGGCAAGTGAAAAGAATTGACTATTTTTGTTTAAGATGGTGTGATAAATTACTATTCCCTCCGTTTCGAAATAAATGAATTATTAGGGTATTTATTGGTGTTTCAAAATAAGTGAATCATTGAAATTTTTTTCTAAAGCTACTCTTATGATTTGACAATCAATTAATTTTCGAAAAGGTATTAAAGGTCAACTTTTGCTTTTTGGAGGATAAAAATGAAAAGTTGTGTTAAATTTATGTCTTTATTGCTTTTTCCTTAATTTGTGTGTCAAAATCTAACAATTTATTTATTATGAAACGGATGGAGTAATACATATTTTGTGAAAGTTATGTTCACTGTAAGTCAAGTTTCAAGTCATTGGTGTGAATTAAAAGAAAAAATCAAAACCGCACTAGTGGTAGCAATTTAATAACGTTCTCCATCAAAAGATCTAAAGCTTATAGTTCTATAGAAGGGACTAGAGAGGATGAATTAAAGTAACATCTGTTACTAAACCGGGGGCATGAGCTGAAATCAGAAAAGGTTGTTAAAAGCCAAATTTAGAGATCAATTCCACTGATTGTTATTGTATGTAGTATACGTAGAAAATTATGATTAAGTTGTTTGGACTATATCAAGTTCTCACGGTTTATTTTGGAGACGATGACTTAAATTTTTGATACAACAAAAGTGATTATATCAAAGGATACTGTGTGGCATAATCGGATTATATTTTCTTAACCCTACTTATGTATTTGTGTATAAATTTCTACCTTTTTGATTTTGTGAATATAATTTTATAAATTTTAGGGAAGATAATAGTTTTGTCATCTTCAAATTTATGATAAATAAGAATAATATTTTCTTGTGTATCATTGTGGATCGTTATTTTTGCATAAAGATCATATGTGGAGTTTAATAAAGTAACTTGAAATATGACAAGTACGTGTCTTTACCTAAAAGTTGTTATAAGTGAATTTGAGATTTAAGAGAACATGAGTTAGTGAATTGTAACACCCAACATTTTCGAGCTAGATTTCAAATCATTGTACCTCTGCGTACAGACTTGAACCCAATTATTCTATGTATATATATGTGTGATTATCAAATATATGATGTGGGAATATCTTTGTATATTGATCGAGGTCATAAAAACCTCATAAATCAAAGACAAGTTGAGGACTTTTCTATCTATAGAGTTTTGACAAATGCTCCAGCTAGGGTCCACTTTAGATAAGCTTATCTCCTAGAATATATTGATTCATTTGTCCTACTATATATCAAATAAAAGGTCTTTGGGTCTTATTTCCAATGCACTTGATTTTACCTTAATCTGATATTGGAGTGAAAAGTTATATTTATTTTACCTCAGTATGTTCGTCTATCAACCAAGTCGTCACCCATAACCAGAATATTATCAACCTTAGCTATAAAGTGACGACTTAAGGTGATAAGTCGTCAACTAAGTGATAACTTATTAGCTAGTCATCACCCTTAAATAGCAAGGGTCCAAATCAAACTATGAGTTGAGGACTTAAGTTGATAAGCCATCAACTAGTTGATAAGCTATCAACTAAGTCAATCAACTAAAAAATTTCAGCAATTCTTATTTAGCTTTGGAGGGGTATTTTGGTTTTTTCCACACCTCAAAACTTACCCCCCCCCCCCCCCCCCCCCCCACCCCCCCCACACGTGTCTTTACTCAATAGGAATTAATTTTTAAAAGCCATTAACCCTCTTTATTCCTAAAAACAAGATTACGGTTTCCTCTCAAGATCATCTCCCAAGAAAAAGATTCAATCCCTTCTTCAAGAAAACCAAGAAGTTGTGTTTCTCAATCCAAGAACGTTCAAGAAAACTTAATTCTCATTTAAGATCAAAAGTGTAAGGTATGTTTGATGTTCATCCTTGGGTCTTTTTCACCCATGGAGTCCAAGAATCAAGTTTCAAGATTAAAAATCATGAATTTACATGTTTTCAATAAACTATCTCTCTGAATCCTTACGAATTTGTATTTTTCATGGTGTTTACGAGTAATTGTTGTTGAAGTTAAACCTTCCAAGTTGGAATGATGGTGTTTTCATGCTAAATCCTAAATTTATCATTCGGTATTGTAGCCATGTGACTAATTAAATGATTTAAACTATTCCCATGCTTTAAATTCATGACCCTCATATGTTTGATAAAATGTCTAAGATATGAGTTTTTGCAAAATGGTTCCTATCATGGTTTTTAAGTGTTCATTTGTTCCTATTGTTATTGCTATCGAGTCCTGGGGGTTATGAATACCCAAAAATTTAGTTGTTTACTTAGTCTTAGTAGTTTTAGAATGGTTTCAGAGATGTAAAGAACATTAACAGTCAGTTATCTATCATATTCAGTTAAACTTAGATCAATTCAGAAGTTAGTGTTTTTCAGTTGGCAGTAAAACTATGCATCGAGTGAACGTAAAGATTGTGTCTCCCCCATAAGTAGGCATGAGGAACTTGTCTCCCCCGTCAGTAGGCATAGGACGTTGGTAGCATCCCTAGGTTCCATACCTATGGTGCCACCATAGACTTTGATGGGTCCCCGTCAGTTAGGCATGACACCCTCGTCCTTCAGGATATTAGATTAGTGAATCAACAAAGACACTATTAGTACTCATGGCACGATACTGATATTCTTCCAAGTAGGGTTACAGGTTAGACCCTGATAATACATTAGGGTATGCCGGTTATAGATATCTCCCACAGTCTCAGTTTAGTATTCCGTATACTTTAGTTAGGGTTTTTATTTACCATAGCATACAGTTATCTGTTATTCAGCTATCAGATTTATTATTTCAGTTTACAAACTATTTTTATAATCATGTTATATGTTTGGTCATGCGTTCTCAGATTTTATAGCACTCATGCATTCTTATCAGTTATTCAGTATCTCATGGTGTTCAGTCAGTCTTTACTTTATGCATATAAACCATGCATATCATCCTTACCTTATCACTCGTACATATACATTCAAAGAACTGATCTCATACATTTTTTTCCTCTATGATGTCTTATGTCATAGGTTCTAATGCTCAGATTTTCTTCCATACTTAGACATTCCAGCGCATCAGCCATAGCAGCAGTGGTGAATCCTCAATATCGATGACCATTTCTGTATATTTTAGTATTTCTTTTCAGTTAGTTAGTCAGAGTTAGTAGGGTGCTTGTCACATCAACTCCTAAGGCAAATTAGAGGCTTTCAGAAACTTCAGACAGTCAGTTAATTTTTCAGTCCTATTAGTCAAATTTTAGTATTTTTGCATATATTTTAGTTTTGTGGATTCTGTTGTATTATTTTCAGAAATAGAAACCTAATGGGGTTTTTCAGTTAATTTCTGAATAAGTCATTGTTATTAGTTTTATTCAGTGCTCACAGCAGGTACCATCTCATAGGTTAGCTTATGTTCACTTGTGACCATAAGCATTGTGTTGCGTCCAGGTTATACTCCTGGGGTATTCTAAATTTGGTATCAATGACTAAAGTTTTAAAGTGTCCTAGGGAGTCTAAAAGGCTTATTGAGTAGTGTTTTATGCATGAATGTAAAGCATGCCACACTTATGGATAGGAGGCTACAAGACGTTTTAGGAAAAGTTTCCCTTCTTTCAGTGTTCATATCATTCGAAAAAGTATGAGCTCTTTCTAAACTCTCTTTCTAATTCAATCGTCCTTCCATTTATAAACCATGCCTCCCAAAAAGAATAACAAAATAAAAAATGGGAACCAGCCCGCACCACCACTTGTTTAGGACAATCCCCTGAATGGACATATCTCCCATGCTGAATTCAGAGTTTTTTTAATTACCTTAGCCCATTCAGTAGATGCACAAAACTATCAATAGGCTATTTTCCTATCTAGACTTATGGTTTATGCTCAACAGATTGAGGGAGGGATACGTAGGAAGAAAAAAAGAGAGAGAATAAGAGGGCCAGTACAAGTAGTTTTAAGCCAAGGTTAGGGGGGAGTAACCACTCCCAATTCTATCAGAAATTCTTAGCCCTAGCTCTGCCTTCATCCAGTGCACCAGTGCCTAAGTTTACGAATGACAGTCGAGATAGAGAACCTGGCTCTAAGTCATAGGGGAGTGAGCCGAGTATTCGTACTTATCCACTTTACGAAGAATATGGTAGAAATCATAAGGATTTGTGTAAAGCTAGTAGTGATGTGTGTTTGAATTATGGCAAGCTAGGCCATAAAGTCAGAGATTTCCTAAAGAGTTGTCAGCATAGTCAGTCCAACTGTCATCCAGTTCTATTCGATCACCCAACTCAGTAGAGTGCCACTTTCAGCGCAACCAATGGCCAGCGTTAGAATAGACTACATGCACTTCATTCCCGACAAGATCAGGAAAGTTCTCCTTATGTGGTTTCGGGTACATTACAGGTCTTTCATTTATATACTCACTCTTGGTTAGGCCCTGGAGCTTCTCTTTCTTTTATAACCCCCTATATTATTGTCGAGTTCAGTGTCAGTCTTGAAAAACTAGTAGAACCCTTCTCAGTGTCTACCTTAGTGAATAAAACTATCCTAGCCAGATGGATATACAGAAACTGCTTGGTTTTAGTATCCCAGAAAATTACTTCAGTTGATTTTCAAAAATAAGGCCATTCGATTTCAATTTTTGAATGAACTGGTCATTGAATGGAGGGTTAGTACCTCAATCATTAGGGGTCAGATGTGTTTTCAGAGACCTTCCTGAAATCCTATGATAGTATAAAGACTATAATTAGAAGCATGAACACAGAAGTTTAATAGCAATAGAGTGGGGATAGTTTTATCTGAATTTGGTGGACTATTTATTCGTCTAGTTGTATGAAAGGTGAATCGTAGGCTTAAAAATAATGTATGCAAGAATTTAAGCTAAGTATTATGGTGTGGGTGTGCTTATGTAGTGCCCTTGAGTGCTTAATCTGAATAGGGCTAGTAATATAGCAATTGATGTTCTTACTAACTATGTTATGGGTTGTAGCATATTGATGTTGAATGTCTAGGTTTAATGGTAATTCTCATAGTTTAGGGAGAAAAATAAGTATAGAGATGTGATATTAGTAGGCTATAAAGGAATTTAGTATGGTTCATTAAGAGGTTAAGAATATCCATGATAAGTGTTAAAATCTAAGTTTGAATCTTTGAAGATTGACCTAATAGAAAGTAGAGTTAAAGCACTAGATGGTGTGAACTCATGGTATAGTGATACTCCTAGAAATTCTAAGTTAATCAGTGTTTAAGTTATTGTATGATGATGATTGTCAGGGCTATAGAAAGCTAAGAATTACGTATCAGAAGGAAGCACTAGCAGTGGGTCTTACATTATCAGGCATTGTCTTTCAGGGTGAGATTATCATTTATGTGTATTATTGTGCCACCAACATAGGAGGACGGATTGAAGCTAAGGGGGATATGATAGGACAAGTAACCAAGTCAGGCTCTCAGGTCCTAGTAGTGATGCCAGAAAATGTTGAAAAGCATAGAAGAGGAAGATGCCCAACCCACTCTTATTTTAGTCTTTGTGCTTCAGTTATCATGATATCTACTCATGCCTTACATGTCATCTTTATGATCATAGCTCATATTTATGAACCTTATAGAATATACTCTTCCAATTCCTAGTATAAGGAGTTCCAATTCACTCAGCAGTATAAATTATGTTCCATGAATTTAGAAACTCCAAACTCAGGTCATGCAGTTCATGATTCATATGCTTATGCTTTACGGTATATCCAATTCCAGTACTCATGCTACCCTCTTAATGATCAGTGAAATTTAGATTATGTCATGTCTATCTAGTCTTTATCTCTGTAATAAACCTATGTCATGGGTACTCTATTCCTCAGACCTCAGTTAAGTGTCCCAATTATGTATAGTATTCTTTCATGCTTCAGGTCCTCATGTTTTAACCTTTTAGTGACCTCACTTTTATGAAATGATGGTAATGATGAGTAATTTGTTTATATGTGAAAGAGTAAATATTTTATTTTAAGAAAAGATTGTTTCATTCTTGTAACACGAGCCTATAAGCTTGAAGAATGATTGAGGCAAGGCTTTTGATACATTCTATGGTTAGTTGAAACATCATGTCTATTTTCTTACGGACAAAACCTAAAATTTTTATTGATATAGGTATTAGAGAATATTAGAAAGATGTTTTTATAGGTGTTATTTAGAAGTTCATATGTAGTTATGAGATAGGCTTGAATGTCATGTTGGTGTGTAAGTGGATAAATGCATTGCGCGTTAGTGAATGGGTAGTAAGAGGTTGAATGTAGTTGTTGAGGAGGTAATAAGAATTATTCATGAGATGAGAAGTTGGGAAAGCACGGGGCGTATTGAAGTCATGATTCAGACTAGTATTACAGTGTTATGTGTGCACTTGGTAGATTCAAGTAAGCTTTAACAAAGAGAGAGAATTCAGTTTAGCCCAGACTTTAGTAGTTAGAATTATCAATGCTCACATGAGTATCTTCAGTAGCCTCAAGTATAGTGCAGTATTGAAGAAGAGTGTATAGTTGAGGGAGAATTCGGGGAGTATGTCTAAGCTTAAAAATGGTAGTTGCATTATTTAAGGTATAGTAATTCTAACCTAGCTTATTTTTCGTAGCCATATGTTCTATGTCCCATAATTATTGCCATGTTAGGATTCCTTAGACAAATGTCTTGTTCTGATCATGCCCAAGATTCACTGCTTCCTATTATTATTAGGACTTTTTAGAAAGAGCATAGAAGAAATACTCCAATTGAGTATAAGTTTTAGTATGAGTTAGTCCGAAAATCCAGTATTTCAGTCTAGCAATCAGATAGACAAGTTCCTATGGTTTTCCATCTTTCCATCTGCTCATACTATCTGAAGTCTCATGAATATAGCTATTCTAAGAGGTAAAAAAAATATTTGCATCCTGGTAAATTGCAAATTCAGCTTAGTTTGTGCATCATGCACTAGTTTCAGATTCTAGATATTTAGTCATGATTTAGTCCGTAAGTGTCCAATACATTATCTCAGTCTTTCCTAAGTATTTCAGCTAAGTTAGTATCATTCAGGGGAGGAACTATCCCAAGGAGGGAGATGTTGTAATAGCCCCGAGTTTTCATGTACTAAATCTCTCAACTTTTTATCACAAAACAAGATCCAGCTTGAAGTAATGGGTACTCATAAGTTGACTCTCTTATTTCTATCTCAGCCTTATAACCATTCTTATGTTATTGCATTTATTCACAAAATTCAGTTCAGTTATGTATTATAGTTCAGACTCAGTCATGTATATCATGTTTCCAATCATGCATGTTTAGTATATGATCTTAGTGTCCCCGGTAGCCTCATCTTAATTAGTCTCATTTGAAGAAAAATGTTCTCAAGAGAGAGATAATGTAACACCCCACATTTTCGGGCTATAATTTGAATCATTGTTCCTATGCATATAGACTTGAACTCAATTATTCTATATATATTCATGTGTGCTTATCAAATATATGATATGGAAATATCTTTGTATATTGATCGAGGTCATAAAACCCTCCTAAATCAAAGATGAGTTGAAGACTTTTCTATCGATAGAGTTTTGGAAAATGCTCCAGATAGGGTCTATTTTAGATGGCCGTATCTCCTAGAATATATCGATTCAGCTATCCTACTATGTATCAAATGAAAGGTCTTTGAGTTTTCTTTCCAATGAACTTGATTTCACCTTAATCTAATAACGTAGTGGAAAGTTATGCTTATTTTTTCTCAGCATGTCCGTCTATCAATCAAGTCGTCACCCATAACTAGAATAAGATCAACCTCAACTACAAAGTGACGACTTAAGTTGATAAGCCATCAACTAGTTGATAAGCTATCCACTAAGTCATCAACTAAAAAATTTCAGCAATTCTTATTTATCTTCGGAAGGGTATTTTTGTCTTTTCTTCACCTAAAACCTTACCCCACCTCCCACCCCCAAATTAAATCACCTCATAAGTGTGTTTAGTCATTATCAATCAGTTTTTAAAAGCCATTAACCCTCTTTATTCCCAAGAACAAGATTAGGGTTTCCTCTCAAGATTATCTCCCAAGAACAAGATTCAACCCCTTCTTCAAGAAAACCAAGAAGTTGTGTTTCCCAATCCAAGAACGTTAAATAAAAGTTAATTTTCTTTTAAGATTAAATCTTTAAGGTATGTTTGATGTTCATCCTTGGATCCTTTTCACCCATGGAGTCCAAGAATCCATTTTCAATATTTAAAATCATGAATTTACATATTTTCAATAAACTATCTCCATGAATCCTTATGAATTTCTATTTTACATGGTGATAACATTCAAACTACACCTCTCATGTGAGAATGTAAGCGATCATTGTCAATATATAATCCAACTAGGTTGGGGTCGAATCCTACAGGGAATATGGTGCGAATCTAAGTTGTATGCGAGCTAATCAACTAAGAGTTAGTAGTTTCCAGTAAATTGGGGTTTATGAGAATTTAGTAAATAATTGTTGGTCACTTTAGTTTCAGTGTTTGTAATCAAGAGTTTATGGAAAACCAAAATTATGTTCACTATGGGTTTTGGTACTTGACAGATGCTAATAGTGATTCAAGATTCTCACGATAGGTAGGAACAACAGATTATCTTTATCAAAGTTATGCCTAAATGTCTCTCGACCTACTTAAGAATTTAATTACCTAATCCTCTTGGACTTTGGAAATCTATATTCACTGACCAGATTTCACCTCAGGTTAATTAACATTGTTACAGTATCAATTAT
>NW_025853087.1:452592-471695 GCF_002878395.1 Capsicum annuum | reverse complement strand
TGATTCAAGATTCTCACGATAGGTAGGAACAACAGATTATCTTTATCGAAGTTATGCCTAAATGTCTCTCGACCTACTTAAGAATTTAATTACCTAATCCTCTTGGACTTTGGAAATCTATATTCACTAACCAGATTTCACCTCAGGTTAATTAACATTGTTACAGTATCAATTATTAAACGGAAGGTTGGTAGCTTCCAAGTCCCTGTCAATAATTCACTTCCTACTATAGTTGATTTCTTATCTCAAGCAAATCAAAGCAGGTGCTATCTATCATTTGCAACCAATATACAATAATGAAAACCTCAAAATTATCAAGGAGTCCTATTACCTTTAGAATCTTGAACACGTAGCAACTTACCAAGACCTAACCCATAGATCCCATAATTCAAGTTAAACGTAGCAACTTACCAAGACCTAACCCATAGATCCCATAATTCAAGTTAAAAGGATTTAGCCACTCATAATGTAATAATCGATACAACACATTGAATTCATAATTTAAAAGATGAACTTACATCAAGATAAGTAGGAACGAGTGTTTCTCAGACTAGATCAAAGTAGACATCCCAAAATATTGATGATAATCTCTTCAAAGTTAATTGTTTTGTTCAAGCCAAGAAAACTAGAGAGAAAATAACAAAATTTGTGCATTCCAAAATAGGTTCCACTTCCTCACAAAACCCTAAACTATGCTTTAAATACTTCAGCCTAATTGTCAAAACAAAATCACAGAGTTTAGTGTTCTTCTTGGTTTGGTAAAGACATATGTGACGCCTTATCAGGAGGCTGACAACTTATCACGGATGTCATCAGCTCCTCTTTAATTTTTACAATTTCTGCTTAAGGTTGATGGTAAAACCTGATGGCTTATCAAAACTGTGATGATATATCAAACAATGTCATCACTTCTCCACCTCAGCTCCCATGTTTTGTCTAAGTCTGATGGCGATTCTGACGGCTTATCACAAGGCTGATGGCTTATCACATATCATCGTCACTTCTTCCAATTGAATACCATTCTCTGTTTAAGGCTGACAATGAAACTGATAACCTATCAGAGTGCTGACGACTTATCAGGAATGTCGTCTACCATACTTCTTTTCTATTTGCTTCAGATTTCAACTCTTTTACTTCCATCATAGTTGGTTCTCTTGCCTATTGACTTCCACAACAAAATCAAAGATAAAACAATCAAAAATGATAAAATTTGCTTAAGACTTTGCAATTATTCTCAGTTAAAAGCCTCAAATATGTTAGCATATGCTCACACATCAACACCCTCAACTTAAAACAATTGCTTGTCCTCAAGCAACTAAAACACAACCAAGAGAATACAAAGTACATTCAGAAGTTAACCATCCATATTATCTCAAAACATCTTCACCATCTCTAAGGTCAATCAATTTACAAATAGTTGTGTATGTTATTGAAAAGCAAAAATGGGACACACAAGGATCAAGATATGGCATCAAATAAGCAATAACAACCATGCATGTATCAATCTTACACTATCCAAAAAAGTTAGCAACTAGAAATATAACTAGTGTGCCCTCACTACAAAGAAGTCCCATTTCACTTATATCAGACATCACATATGTAACCATGGGGACAATTACAAGACACTCACTCTCAAAATGAATTTCCAATCAATGTATGTCGAATACCATAGGCTTGCCCTTATTTTCATTACCAAGATCTTTAGACAGGTCATCTAGGATCACTATAGGTCTTCTCTTTGGCTTGTAACGTGGGCTAGGGGCTGGTATGATACTCGATGATATTTAAAGTGACTAAGCCTCCTTGAAACTACACTATCTTTTGGGTTTTCACTCATTAGCCTTTTCTAATCTTCTCTTTTCTTGATCACACTTATTCAAGATGGGTGCGGTTCTTTTCTACAATCACTTCTTCTTTTTCACCGCTTTTCTTTTTTTGCTCTTTTCCACTGCACCCAGCTTTTTATTCTTTCTTTTACTCTACCTTTCTTCATACTCATTTTACATCACATACCCCTATGATAGCCACCCTCAACTTAGGCCATTTTCCTAAGTTAAGGTGCACAGTGTACAAGGAGGACCAGGGCCCAAAACAAGTTCATTATGATATAAAAATGGGACGGTGATAGGTATCATAAAAAGAAATAGGCTATTTAGCCTCAAAATAGGGATCAAGGGATATTATGCATGTAGGGAAGGTCATTTAGGCTAAAGTGGGCTAATATCAAAACGGCCTATGATCCTTTCCTAACCCCTATCCTTCAACCTAGGTATGACTAACCGAGCAAGTTTTGAATCCAACATACAAAGGGAACTAAGTAAAATCTCACACACACACGGAACACAAGTATATCACAAGTTACTACTTTTCTGGTTTATGCAATTGTTTAGCAATAGTTATCAAGTCACTAGACCTAATACCATACAAAGATGCACAGTGGTCACAATTAGATGCAAATCACACAGTTAAAGAATTAGACCACTTGAGAGGTGTTCACAAAATAACAAAATCATGTTAACTGCCTCAAGTACTTGTATTTCTCCTAGTCAACTACAAATATTACAATAATAACTCACCCTATACCCTCAACTTAAAATCAAAGAAAAATAGAACTAAGGGTTAGGGTATACCGAGAGTAGATCAAACATGGGGATCATAGGTCCCTGACCTTGCTTCTGTATCCTCAGCTGCCTTGTATCCATCGAGAGTCCCCCCTTCCCCATTCAGACACATCTGGTCTAGCGGTTGTTGGAGACATACTAGTTGAGAAACCCACGACTCTTTCTCGCAGGGCCTCATCCCATTTTTCATTATCAGCTAGTAACTTAATCATCACCTTTCTCATCTCTTCTTTTTTAGCCTTCTTTCTTTCCCTCTTCTCTGCTTTTCTTTCTTCATCACTATCAGGCCTTTCTCTCTTACCCTTACCATTCTTTTTGCCCTTCTTCTTCTTTTTCGTCATTGGTTCCCTCGTGAGATTAAGCAATGGGATTTTACTCTCAGAGTTATCAACAACTGAATTTGCCTACACCATAAGTTGGTGTTGCTGTAATACTTCAACATCCACCTTCACCTTATCCAGTGCTGCTCTGAATTATGCAAGGTCTGAGCTCGACATTTCTCTTACCCATGTATTAAAATGATTTTCTAATTCATCAATTCGATCGGGCAAGGCTCGGAAGGACTCCAGTGTGACCTTAATCCTCTTGTCCACCACAGGGGTAAATTACTTGCCAAATATTTGCAGTTGAGCCTCACACCACTTGTCTTATTTGGCCACTCTCCTGAAATTCATCGGGTTAAAGGTAAATTCTATGGTAGACATAGTAGTTGACGGATTTGTTTTATTTCTAGGCACTAATTCTGCTATGACTGAGGAGGTCGGTGCTGCAGTCTCGGAATCTTGCACCACTATTTTAGGTGCTAAGCTGGTACCTGTAATAGGTAGGTCTATTTCAACTCCTTCACCTCTGTCAAGTGTCAGTCTTGGCTGATTTTCATCATATTTGATGGGATTATGGGTCTTCTTAGCAAGCAGTTCTTCGTCTAACCCCACAACCTCAGGTACATGGGCTGCCTTACATAACCTTGTAATTAGACAAGGGAAAAGATATGTCATATCGTTCCTTAAGACTCGAATTTTCATCTCCTCAGCAATGGTCTCCCCGAAGTTCAACTTAAGCTTAGTCACAAGACTTGCGACCAATATTGCTCTATCATCTCCAAGGATATTATCTCCCTTAGTAGGCATCAAATGGGTGCGCACTACACCCCACCAGAACTTTGCCTCTTGAGTCAGGGAGGCCTTAAAAATCCTTTCATTCGGGTTGGTCATCCATTCAGGTTTCCTTTTAGCTATGAGTATGGCTAACCAAGACCATTGATTTGCAGGATGCTTCAGTGGATCGTAGAATGTAGGTGAAGTGGCCTGAGGAGTGAATCCTGGGCCATGAAGAAATCTGTTGATTGTCGTTTCAGAGAGATCCACCATCACACCCCGTACTGGAACTCTATCCAACAAGGGTTGATCTGCTGATTTCTCCCCTTCTTTACACATATTTTCCAATCGATCTTGATAGTTCGCATAGAACTCCCTAACTAGTGTAGGGCAAAATGAGCTTCCTCCTTTCGTGGTCCAACCCAAATCGTAGTCTCAAAATTTCTGCTCCACTTCAGGATATTTGTTCAGCCCGGTAGTGATAATCTTCTTTTCCTCAAAGATTGGCCTTTTAATGGGCCTTTATTTTTTCTTTGAAGCCCATCACAGAAGATTTTTTATGCCTTATGAATTTGTCATCTAGCACTGTCTTGAACCTCAGGGTTCTTGCATTTAACCATAGTTCCCTGAATCAGAGATTCCTCATTATCTTGTTGCTCAGCAGAAGGGGACTTAGATGATAGTCCCTCAGATTCATGTTGCTCAGACTCATGTTCCTCGAAATTAGGAAGATATAAATCATGCTCTTCAGATTTAGTATGTTCAGACTCTTGTTGCTTAGAGGTCGTCTGCTCAAAAGTTGTATGCTCAGATATTGTTGGCTCAATATCACTCTTTTCACTCTCCTTTACGTCAACTGTTAGAGGTGGTGAAGGCTTTTTCAGGCTTTTCTTTTTCTTTTACTTCCTGAGCTATGGCTCCTCTCCTCATAATCGGAGCCCTCATCGAAGAGTCTCCGAGGTACACTTTCCTTGGTCCCTTTCTTTATAGATTTTGGGTTCTTTCCTTTGGGTGCCATTATAAGACCTATAGAAAAAGGAAAACCATTAGTCGACCCTCCAGAGTATATAAACAAACAGATTAGTCATTGAAGTTCCACACCCCTTGAAAGGGTTTATTAATGCTTCAGGTCAAAGGTATGATGATATGTCTGATAAGCCATCACAGTTGTGATAGCTTATCATGAATGTCATCAGCTCTAAACAAAACCTATAAAATTTTATCAACTTTTGACGACGTGGCTGATAAGCCGTCACAAATGTGATAACTTATCAGCCATGTCGTCAGCTCAGGATCAACCCCAACTCAACTTTAACTTGATTTTTAATCCAATTTCTTCTTAAAATCCCATCGATTTGTGTTTTTAAGCTGAGCTTTAAGTCCCAAACTTGCACAGCAAAACCCTAGTTCCTGATTTTCACACATTGGCAAGCTAAACTTGACTCAATATTCTTGGGAACCTTGGTTCACATCAGTTTAATTACTTACCAACTGAAGAGAAGAGTTAGGTTTTGAGCATACCTGATAAGTGCCTTCAACTTGGTTACACGAGTAAGAGGAAGTACATGAAAGAAGAACTCATGATTTTGACTTCAACCCACACTCATAAGGAAGGAAGTTTTCTTTTGTTTTACTTCGAAATACTTTAGAAAGGGAAGTAAATAAACTAAATATGGAAGGAAATAAAACTTAAAGAAAAGAAAGGAAATACGCGGGAAGTGGAAAGACAAAGTTGTGGGTCGGGTCGAATCTTTTTAATTTCGCCCAAAATTTCAGCTACTCTTTGAGGCTTTCTGACGATAAATTTTACATGATTATGTTGAACTATTTCCATGAATATCTTGTTATTTCAATTTCAAGTTAAGATTATAATTTGTTATCAAGTGAAATGGATTATAGTATGTTTTGAATATTATAGTTACCGTTTCATGTTCATGCAATTAAGGATAAACTCTCAATTTATGTTTTTTTCATGTAATCATGCTATCTCGTCATGTTTAAAAACACCCTCATGTTAAAGTCTTAATATTCATGTGTTTGTTGAAATACCAAAGTGATGGATTTTTGAATAATGATTTCCTATTATGGTTTTTCAGAGATTTTATATGTCCTTATTGTTATATTTATTCAGTGCTGGTGGGTTATGAACACCCGATACTTAGTTGTTTATATAATTTCAGTATCATCAAAATAATTTCAGATATACCATGAGCATTATCATTTAGTCAGTTATTATGATCAGTATTTGTTCAGTTAAACTTAGTTCATTCAAGTAGTCAGTATCATTCAGTTGGGAGTAGGACTTAGCACCGAGTGATCCTAGGGATGGGGTCTCACCTATCAGTTAGGATTGGATCCTTAGTAATAGTCCCTAAGTTCCAAAACTATGTTTCTAGCATAGGATTATGAGATATCACCCACTAGTTTAGGACTGACACTCTCTTAGGGATCACCCGCTAGTTTAGGACTGACTCCCTTATTCTTTGGGATATCAGATTAGTAGATCCACATAACCAATGTCAGTACCCATGGTACAGTACTAACACCCTTCCAACTAGGGTTACAGGTTGGACCCCAATGAGCTCAGATTAGGGTATGTCGATTAGATGATACCTCATACAGTCTCAGTTCAGTATTCAGTACAGAATTCAGTTCATGTTTCCTTGACCATATCATAAAGACTTCCAATTATTCAGTTATCTGATTTAAGTAGTTCAGTTTATATATTATTTTAGAAACATTATATGCTTGGTCTTGCATTCTCAGTATTTTAGTTTTCATGCATGCTTACTCAGTTATCTCATGCTATTCAGTCAGTCATTACTTCATGCACAGTTAAACTATACATTTCATCCTCACCTTATCTCATATACCAGTACATTCAAAATACTTACCACATACTCTTATTTGCACTATAATGTCTTATATCATAGGTTCGGACGCTTAGTTTCCTGACTGTACTTAGACAATCCAGTGCTTCAACAACAGCAACAGCAGTTGTGAGTCCTCATCTATCGAGGGCCTGTTATGTTTATTCAGTATTTCAGCATTACTTTTTAGTTAGTCATTTGGAGTTCATTAGGGCCTATCTCATCAACTCCTCAGTCTGTTTAGAGGCTTTCAGACATTCAGACCATCAGTTAGCTTATTAGTCTTATCAGTCCTATTTCAATATATTTTACAAATGGTACAAACTTATGAAATTAGTTGTGTTTTCACTATTTAAAACCTTATGGCCTTATCATTTATCTTTTATGTATTTTTATTATCATGATTTTGTTCAGTTCTCATAGCAGGTACCAGCTCATGGGTTATCTTATGGTCACTTGTGAGCGAAGCACCATTAACGTGACTAGGGGTAGCCTCGGGTCATAATAAAAACTTGGTATTAGAGCCTAAGGTTTTACAGTGTCCTATGGAGTCTAAAAGTTGCGTTGAGTATAGTCTTGTATATGGGTGTGAAACGCGCCACACTTATGGATAAGAGGCTACAAGATATTTTAGGAAAAATTTCCCTTTCTTTCGGTATTTCTGTCATGTGAATAAGCATAAGCTCTATTTAAAAATCTCTTTCTCACTTATTCTTCCTTCTGTATGCAGATAATGCCTCCCAAAAGAAATAACAGAAGAAGAAATAGAAATTAGCCCGTACCTCTGCCTGTTCAGGAAGATCCCCTGAATGAGCACGTCTCTTATGCCGAGTTCAGAGCTGCATTCACTGCCTTAGCTATTTCAGTAGCTGCTCAGAACATTTACCAGTTTTTTTCCTATCTAATCCTGTGGCAATTACAGTTGTAACTAGGATTCAAGATTTCACCCAAATGATCACCCTTTGTTTTCGGGATCCAAGTCTGAGGTGGATCCACAAGAATTTATTGATATGGTTCAGCAGGTAAATCATATCATGGGTATCACTTAGAGTGAGATTTTAGAGTTGGATGCATATTAGTTGCAGGATGTAGCTCATACGTGGTATAAGCAGTGAAAGGAGGATAGGGTTGTTGAGACAGAGGCTGTAGAGTGGAAGGAGTTTACCATAACCTTTTAGATAGGTTCTTTCCTTTAGAGTTGAGGGAAGATAAGGTGTTGAAGTTTATTAATTGAAGCAGGGTAATATCAGTATGAAGGAATAGTCGCTTAAGTTTACTTAGTTTGGGAGGTATGCTCCATTGATGGTGGATGATAATAGATATAGAATGAGTAAGTTTGTTTCTAGTGTAGCTGATAATGTGGTCAAGGAGTGTAGGACTTCTATGTTGATTAAGGAGATGGACCTGTCTAGGCTTATGGTTTATGCAAAATAAATTATGAAACAAAATCCTAAGGAGAAAAGGAGAGAGATAAGAGGTCCAGAACAGGTAGCTTTAATTTTTCCTAGCTGAGGTTGGAAGGTGGTAACTATTCTCAGTTTCATCAGAAATTTTTAGCCCTAGCTTCGTCTTCAGCTAATGCTCTTGTGCAAATTCAGAAATGATAGTCGGGATAGGATGCCAAGCTCTAAGTTACAGGGTAGTGTGAACAGTGGTTGTACTAATTCTCTTTTCCAAAAATATGGTAGAAATTATCAAGGTGTGTGCAAGGCTGGCAGTGATGTGTGTTTCGGATGTGTCAAGCCAGGACACAAGGTCAGAGAGTATGCAACAGTTTCTTAGAGGAGAAAGGATTTGCACCTATAGGGCCAGTCTAATCTATTATCAGTTCTGCAGGTTGCTTGACTCAATAAGGCACTACTTCCAGTGCCACCAGTGGATAGTGCCAGAACAGGCTATATGCACTCCAATCACGACATGATCAGGAAAGTTCTCCTAATATGGTTACGGGTATGTCCTAGGTCTTTATCATTATGTGTATGTTTTACTAGACCCCGGAGCTTCACTTTCTTTTACAAACCCTTATATAGCTATTAGTTTTGGTGTCAGTCCTGAATGGTTTTTAGGCTAAATTTGGTTCCAAAATCACAAGAATGGCCTAAGATCGTTTCCCAAACCAAATATAATAAACATTAGCTTTGAAAGACTAATGAGGCAAGTTCTAGATAACACAAGTATTCAAGATATAATTACCAACATCTCACCACACATGGCATGCAAAAACTTGTCAAGGAGGCTCAATTTCCCCTCCCGTGAGAGACAAAATTAGAGTATCCATCAGTATGTACAAGTCAAAAGCTTATGGAGTCACAAAAAGAGAAGAATATTTATTGCAAAGCCGCTCACGTCCATGCCCTTGATTTTTGAAAGATTTTGGATGGAGGGGGTTATTTGTTTTACATTAGCACCACATTCAATTTGCTAGGCTATGGATACAGCCAAAACCTTTGTCTCTCATTTAGGCTCAAAATGAGAAAACTACCCATATGGCTACTCAGACTTTACTAATGGTGTAAAGTGTAGTCACAACTTTACAAAATAAAATGCCACAAGTACTCAAACTTCCCTTGCATTTTTGACACTTATGCTATGGGTACTCAAAATTACCCTGCATCTATGCCTTACACCCAAAACATGACACTTTATCCTTAAGAATGTCATCACTCAATCCATTATCGGGCAAAGCTAGTCATACATCAATAATATCAAAATAAAATTAAATCAAAATAATACTACAAATAAAAAAAGCATGATAATCCATAAAACATGGGAACCATCAGAGAACCCAAAAATGTAGTATCCCAAAACAAAATAAAAATAGTAGCCAAACAGCATCCAAAAATATTATCAAAATACTACCCAAATGTATCCAAATAGCATAAATATAGGGACAAGATACCCCCAACTGTTAACAAGATAAGAGTAAAGGGTGCTTCTAGATCAATGATGAGTGGTGTTTTTACTACTCATTCATAATAATTATTCTTGCACAATGCCTTGATTTGAATGCATAAGTGAGACAAACTTGTGGTTAGATGCACTAATATCCACTCAATACAGGTAAAAAGTTAAGAGGGACAAAAGATGTGGATCAGAGATGAAAATGATAAAGAAAAAGCAAAGAAAAGTGCAGCTGAAGACCTGGATTGCATCAGCCTCAGTTACCACAACCACTGTTGCGGTCAATCAAGATGGTAAGAGCAACGTGATCACAGAATCTAACCGTAGTCACAGCCAAACACATGCGATCCTAAATCAGCGGGAACTGGACTAAGGGTAGGATTGAAAAATGTCATGGACGAATCCCCAATCATATATAAGAAAAAAACCTTTCTTCTTTAGATATTGCTTATCTCATAATATAGTTTTCAATTCTAAGCTTGAAACCCTAATTGGAAAAGTGTGTAATCAACTTTGGAGGCTTAAATTTCTTAGTTTCTTATTGAAGAATGAATGATTTGGTTGACCCACATGGTATATCTCTCTTTACTTTCTTAATGAGTAAAATAATTTAGTATTGGGATTATGTTGAACTAGAGTGTGATTATGTGTGAGTATTGTTGTGTTTACATGAATTTTAATTGTTGAGAATGGATTTCACCATTGCTTGAGCTCATGTGTTAGAATTTAAACATTGAAAACTCCAAACATCCAAATAGGTTTGATAGGTGAAAGCACCAAGCTCTAGAAACCCTCTGTCATCCTTGAAAGAGGACTTTAGATGAATATTAGGTAACCCATAACATCCTTGAAAGAGGGTTATAGGGGGACAAAGCAATGGTGAACAACTAATCCTATGGTTTACTACACTTTGCAATCTTAGACATAAGTATTTATGGAGTGTGAATTAAGTCAAGCGCATCATCCTAGAAATATGGATGCTTGGTTGACTTTTTGGGTGGTTATATAAACTCCATACTTGTTAGGTGCTCTAAATAGCCAATGGATGAAATTGGTGGGGTTTTATTGAAAGATTGACCTCAATGGCCTTAGACCTAGCCTATCCATTAATTAACAACTAAATTTCATACCAAACTGACATTAACCCACATACTATTACCTTTAGCTAGACATAATCCCAAGATTGCCCCATCATTGTTGTTTAGAACAAAATTGTTGTCTCTTGATCATTTGTTAAATAAAAAAATCGTACAAATAGTTCCCAAGTGAATCCCCTCAGTTTATTCTACATGTCATTTTTATTAACATTTTGGGTAATCTCTTAGTAATTTGAGCATCCATAGGGCTTGAAATCTATAGTTCACTCCTAAAGATTCGACCATAATTCAAATTGGGTTACTTGACAAGGACTGCCTCACCCTAATTATGGGACTGAGTTAAGCATTATCAAAATGGTGCCGTTACCGGGGAGTGAAATATAGATTTCACTTATGTGGTGTTATTTTTACTTGGGAATACTCAGAGTGGGGTAATTTACTTTATTTGTTATTTTTGACTATTTTGAAAGTGATCAAAGTGTGAACGAAGCGGTGAGCGATAATGAAAGTAATTTTGGCCCATTTGATGCTCCACTAGACGACAAGGGCTAATTAAATAAAGTGGGGAAAAAATGTTCTATCTGCATCCCGCCATCCAACGGAAATGGTATGTTTCATGTGATTAGTGTTATGCTTCACATATTACAAATGAAAGGATTATATGGGGGTCAAGCATATGAGGACCCAAATGTTCATTTGAAAAATGTTATGGAAGTTTGTGCATTATTTAACATAGTGCATATTACACAAAAATCCATCTGGCTTCAACTCTTTCTATTTTCACTAACAGGTGAGGCAGTTTTATGGCTCTGCTCACTTATACCCAACTCAATCATATCTTAGAAAAAGCTCACCACGATGTTTCTTGATATATACTTCTCACCATTGAAAATGCTTCAAAAGTGGGATGAGATTGTAAGGTTCTGGCAATTAAATAGAGAACCATTGTTTGAAGCATGGGAGAGGTTTAATGGAAAGCTAACTCAGTGCCCAAATCATGAGGTCCTGTATAGAATGCTCCTTGAAATTTTTTATAAATCGCTTGACCCATTGAACAAAACGGTTATGGATAATATGGCGGGTGGCTCTATTATGAAATTGCATCATTTGGCGGCTTTCCATTTTATAGGTGAAGTATCAAAACAAAATCGGGATTGGAACACCCATGATGCTGGTGCTCCTATGACCCCTTCTACTACCTCCGGTGTGACTAATGGGCAAAGAAAACGAGAAGAGGAGAGGAAAGAGAATATATCTAAGATGATGACCCAACTTGAGTTTCTAACTAAACATGTTGTGGGTGTACCTGCAAAAGCTGCAAATGCCATAACATCAAAGCCTTATGAAAATGATGATGAGGCAAAGAAGTTGAATGAACAAATTTGGTACTTGGAAAACTACTCGGGGGGTTCCCGCCTCGCCTATCCAAGCAAGGTGGGAACTAAGGTTGGATAGATCATAACTGAGATAGAGATTAGAGAGATAGGGAATGTGACTATGACCGTTATGTTCCTCCTCATAATAGGGCTAATGCCAAAGAGTCAAATGTCATTCACCCCAAAAAGTTCAAGACCGAAGATGTTTTGGCACGAATCTTGAGTAGAGTTCAAGGTACGAATAAGATGGTCCCTGAGTTAAAGGGTGACTTCTCTGTACTCTCCAAATGGTGGTGTCTTACTCCATATTTATCAAACAATTGGAGACCCAAGTCGGGCAAATCTTCACCCAACTAAATGTAAGGGCTAGAGGTGGAATTCTGAGTGACACAATTGCTAATCCAAAAAATGAAGCACAAGTCCTAGCAATTGCACTAGGAGTGGGAAAGCACTTAAAAAGACCATTAGAAGAGGTGTGAGTGAAAGTATGACTGAGGCAAAGGCAAAGAAGGTGACACCTCAAATAAAAAAAGCTAATGAAGAGAAAGAGATAGATAAAAGTGATGAGAAAGTGGTCAAAGTTTAAAAGCCACAAGGAGAAGCAAAGCCAACCATACATGTTACTCCTCCGTTCCCTCAACGATTTCATAAAAAGAAAGAGAGTGACAAATTAAGAAAATTTATGACAAAACTTAGCACCTCTCATAAATATCCTACTACTCGAGGCAATATAAGAGATTCCGGGATATACTGAGTTAATAAAGAAGTTAATGTCCAAGAAGAAGCTCGTTGAGGGTGATACCATTGAAGTTACTCATGGGTATAGTGCTATCATGGATAGCCCAGTTGCAAAAAATAAAAATGACCCCGAAGCATTCACTATCCCCTGCACCATTGGGACTTATGAGTTTACAAAATCTTTTTGTGACCTTGGTACAAGCATCAACGTAATGTCGTATATTATTTATAATAAACTTGGCTTGGACACTCCTACACCAACCTCAATGTGACTTCTGATAGTGGACCGTTCCATAAAAAGGTCAGTGTATGTATTGTTTAATATTCTCATAAAGGTGTACAAATTCATTCTCCTGGCACATTTCATTATATTAGATTGTGAGATGGACCAAGAGGTGCCTATAATTCTCGGTCATCCTTTCTTGGCCATTGGGAGAGCCATCATTGATCTAGATTTGGGGGAGATAAAATTTTGGGTGTAAAAAGATGAGTTCTCATTTGAAATTTACAAGTCATAGAAGCAAACCATGGAGCTCCAAGTAGTATCTATGGTGGATGTTGAAAATAAGACAGTGAAATATGAGGGGTTTGAGGACCCTCCGTAAGGTTGAAAGAAGAAAGACATCATTCTACGATGATAATTAGGGTGCTGGGTGGGAGGTAATCCATAAATGCCACGAGAGCGACTCGAACCATTTTTTGTTATGTTATCATAGTGTAGATATTGTCTTTGTATTTGAATAATCCATGCATTTGTGGCACTTTAGATTGCATTGGATAAGCTTTAAAAAGGAAAGTGTGAAAGTCTTCTTTGAAAATCCAAACAGGGAAAATTCTGTGAAAATTGAGTAAAATGATGAACAGGGGAGTAAAAACTGCTCTCAGTTACCGCGATCGTAGCCACCATGCATGATCGTGAACACACAGGTGTTACCGATTGTGGACCCTAACCGCAATCATGGTTATTTTAGTCATTCAAACCCTAGACTCCTTTATTTCCCTCACACTCCCTCTTTAAGATTGTACTCTCAAATCTAAGCTACATTATTGACCAAGTTGTAAGTTCTCAAATAGCCTATGTGCCCATCTTTCTTGCATCACAAATTTGGTAGGTGGCATGAATCCTTGCTTTTATTTTTGAAAATAGGCCATTGAGTGCATGATTAAGGAAGGGCCTAAAGTTTTAATTGTTATGCTCTACATATTGTCATACTTATTATTGTTGTGGTGTTGGTTGCTTGATTGAGATATGCGCACAAGTGGGGAAACCTTAAGTACCTAATAGGTGTAAAAAGAGGTAGAGAAATGTGATATGCTCACCTTGTGTTTGCTAAATTGCTCAAATGGACTTTCAATAGCATTACTCATTGTCTTAAGGGCACTTTCATACACTAGATAGCATTGTTCAAACAATCTTCATATTCATCTATCGTGTAGAACATGCTAATGAAAAAATTTTAAAAAATATTTGAGCATCCAGTGCTAACACAAAACCAACCTCTGGTACCGCGATCGCAGCCACAGACCTTGATTGTGACACCATAAATCCAATCTTGTCTTGCGATTGTGGTAATTGTGGACAGTCCCCTGCCATGCCAAAAATTTAGCTCTTTCACTTTTAGGTCATGCAGCACCAAGCCTCAAATCCCATAAACTCTAGTGATGAACCTAACCCCACTTGCATGTTAAAATGTCATCAGATTATATAATGTGTGCTTAGAATTTTCAGGCCAACTTTATAGACAAGTATGACAACATCCGATTCATGGCACCCGAGTGCCAACACTCGCTACTATAGTGATTTGCCGAGTATAAAGATGCACCCGAAAAGAGGAATTTTCTTGGAGAATATGCCAAAAAATCTATTGGAATTTCATGACAAACTTGAGACCATAGGGTGGCAGTGTTTCGTCTTGAATCTATGCATTGCAAAAGAATAATGGGTTCAAAAATTTTATGCCAATATTGATGAAGTATATTTTTCAGACCCTTCTAGTGTGACTATTAAGATCTGGAGCAGACCGGTTAAAGTTTGGGCCAAAAAAATCAATGATGTCTATAAGCTCAAGAGCGCTGACATGGGTGAATTCAAACCAAAGGGGTGTAAACCGAGGAGCTGGCTAGCACAAAGGTTATGCCCCAGAAAAGAAGTCTCTTGGACCAAGATTAAAAGTAATACTTTTATGAACGACTTCACTTTCGAGGTTCAAGTATGGTTGCACATCATTTGTAGCTAATTTTCTCATTGCACCTACATGATAGCAGTGCCAGAATTATGTGCTCGGATGGTTGCATGTATTATAGATAGTATCCCACTTGATGTTGGCCAGTTTATGGTCAATGAGATAGATCATTTCAAGGTCCAAGGTGGTATGCATCCTTTTTTTCCCTCTTTGATTACTAAGCTTTGTAGGAGAGTTGGGTTGGAAGAGTATGTAAGTGATACATAGATGTATCCTAGTGGCCCTATTTACCCTTTGAAGATTTGAGGCGAGGGTGCCCTAGGGAAGAGCAAGAAGAGAAATATAGATTTAGAAACACCGACATGCAGTGAGCTCGAGTCTCATAGGCCAACCACCACGGGACCTCTTAAAGAGATTGGAGTAAATATTATAATAATCAAAGAGCTTTTATCTAGTTTGCCCCAAGGACCGGGAGAGCCTTCCAACACTCAGTATTTCTATGTATTATGTGCCGATTATGAGAAGTACAAGAAGAACCAAAGGAAGCAAGAAGACATTATTGATAAACTTAAAAAGGCTTACTCCTCCTTGGCGGAGTCACACCGTGACCTTCAGATCACACATAACAAAATGGTGATAAAGGAAAAGAAGAGGGATGAATTTTTTAGCAGAATATGGAAGGGTGTAAAGGGACTATGGAAGGGCCTAAGGCCCCGAGATGGACTTTCTTCTTCTTGGATAGAGAGTGACGATAAAACCCCAGCCGAGTGGTGTAACCATGAGAAAGATGGTGATGATGTAGAATCTGATAGTGATGACATCCCTTGATGCGGTTTCAAGGAGTACCCTTATATCTTCTACCCTTAATTATTTATGCAGTGGGGAAACTGCTACCTCATTAGTTGGGGGTGTTTCCTTATTCATGACATTTGGACCTATATTATTGATATTTTTTCTTACTTCTCTGCTCTTTTGGATAATCCTTACCTTTATTTTTATTTGGGTTGTAATATTCAGGCACTCTAATAGTGCCCACATTTGCATGGACTAGTTATTTGTTTTTAGTTGGCCATCTTAGTTTGAATTACACTAGATGAGTCTTGTCATCATGATTGGGCTTCTATCAGTAGGTGCAGCAAAAGTCTGAGTACCCGTGGCATTGAGGCTATAAAATTCAAGGGAAGTCTGAGTACCTGTAGCATTGATTTTTTGGGATCATATCCATATCCACTGGTGAAGGTTGAGTAACCATATGGGTATTTCACTACTATGATTCACAATGTGAGGCTATGGCTTGGGTTGTTACAATAATTAGCAAATTATGCATGGTGCAGATACAAAGGCAAACAATCCCCTCCATGTGAAAGTTTTTACAAAATCTGAAGGCATGGACGTAAGCAACTTTATAATGATATTTTCCTTTTTTTTTATGACTCTAAGAGTTGACTTTGGAAATTTAATGAATACTCTTTCTTTATCTTGAGCGGGTAGAACGATTGAACCCTCTTGACGATATTCGTATGCCATGTGTGTGAGGTTGATTGTCTTCATCTCTTGTGTACTTGTACTATCTAGAACTTTCCCTTTTAGTCTTTCAAAGTAAATTTAGATTGTACTTGGTTGGAGAAATGATATTAGGCCATCTCTGTGATTTTGGTACCCACTTTAAGCCTAAAAAGTCTACCCTTGCATATATATAATCCCTAGTACCCACTTCGAGCCTTTGGACCTTTCTTTGGCAAATACATTACAAGCCATGAACCATTATTTTTATCCCTCTTTTGAACCATACCCTTTTTGAACTTGAGAATGTAATTTGAGGCAAAAAGCCTAAGTTGGGGGTGGTAAAGATTGAAGGAAGAAAGTTTGGTGCCACAAAGAGTTAGTGTTTGCCTAATGTGCCTAACTTTTGGAAAAAAAAATAAATAGAAGAGGAAAGGACCCAACTAAGGAAAGCTAGCTTTAAAATTGCAAGAAAATGAGATAAAAGAAGTTGGGTGAACAAAGGAAGCAAAAAGTAGGCATGATAAAAAAAAAAAGCAAGGAGAGTATCCCATAGTTATAAAGAAAAAAAAAAGAATTTTTAAAAGTGTGATGTAGATGTTCAAGGAAAGGTGTATCCATGTTGTTTCCAAACTGATATCCTACCCTAACCCGACCCTACATTTTAAGCGTAGAAAGTCCTTCGATATCTCCAATCACTTACTTTCTTTGTAGTGGCAATTGAAAATTGGGGCAATCCTATGACATAGTGATTGTTAACATGGAGAATTTCTTGAGAGAGTGAGGGATTGACATAGTGATTGTTAACATGGAGAATTTCTTGAGAGAGTGAGGGATTGAACTTAAAATTCCTTGTTTTGTGATTAGTAACTAGGTGTGTGAAATTTTTATTTCTTGTGAGAAGGCATGCAAGCTAGTTAAGGTGGGTAATTTTGTCATCTCCCCACAATGAGGTAAATGTGGGTATAGTATGCAAGTCATTTTTAGAGTGTTAGTAGTTGGTACATGGTTGCTCCCCAAAGTCTATTGCATCCTTCACTATTTCATTTTATAATGAGAGGAGTGGTTACCAACTTATTTGCCCATATGTGAAACACCTTTAGTTATGGAACTCAAGTTAAGTCATCATGATCATTGATTGATAGAATGAGGGCACACATTGTCTCATAATATAAGGGTAGTGTTGCTCGAGGATAAGCAAAATTTTAAGTTAGGGGTGTTGATGAGTGGTGTTTTTATGGGGGGGGGGGGTTGAAGTTTAATGTTAGTGATTGGGTTTTATTAAAGGTGTCTCCTATGAAGGGCGTGATCCGGTTTTAGAAAAAGGGAAAGCTCAGTCCCCATTTTGTTGCTCCGTATTTGGTTTTGAACGGAGTCGACAATGTTGCATATGAATTGACGTTGCCTTCTAGTTTAAGATCCGTTCATCCGGTCTTTTATGTTTCGGTGTTGTGAAAGTGTATAGGTAATCCTTCGATGGTTGTTCCTTTAGAAAATGTGGACATTTCAGATTCCTTATCCTATGAGGAAGTCCTAATTGAGATTCTAGATCAGCAAGTCCATCGTTTGGGGATGAAAGATGTGGCTCCAGAAAAGTTCTTTGGAGGAACCAAAAGTTTGAGGAAGCTACTTCGAAAGCTAAGGAGGACATGAAGTTCAAGTATCCATTCCTATTTCCTATTTTGTGAAATTGTGCTTAAGGTATGTGTGTGATCTTAATATCTTTTTCTTCTACCTTTGTTAAAGGTAAGTGTGGGAGTGTTTCTACATTAAACCATGCTCACGTATGCCTTGACTAATCATTCGAGGATGAATGATCCCAAGAGGGAGAATGTAACACCCTGGATTTTGATCCATGAAAATTTCTGAAATTTTATCCTTATTGTCTTAAATATGAATCAACCTACAAGTTGTAGGATGTCTTGACGGATCATATGACCCTAGTCATAAGGTGTCCAGTGAATGGTTCTTGAGTTGTTGTCCTGAGTAAGACTTAGAGACACGAGTCATAAAGACCCATAATGAATCATTGGACTCAAATCGTAGTTTAAATAGTATAGGGGGCTAAGTTCTGCTCTGAGTACGTGTGGCTCACTATGAGTCGTGAAGACTTGTTACGAGTCCTTTGTGCAAATCATAGGATGACCAGTGTTTACCCCAATTGGTTTCTGTGTTGACTATGACTGGACCCCACAAGTCGTAGTATCTCATTACGAACCATAGTATACATGTTGTAAAGTTAATAGTGTGTGTGTCTGGTAACACTATCTTGACAATGATTCATGGAGATGAATCATAATGAGTCGTAACGAGTCATTATGATACCCGTAACGACTGATGATTTATTTTTTCAGCCTTTTAAATTGGGGTATTTTAGATATTTTTCCTTATCCCAATAATAACCCACGGCATATAAACATACTTGGGGCCCTATTTTTATTAATAACCCACTCCAAACATTATTTATTCTTTCTCAAGTCTCTCAAGCATACATACTTAGGGTTTCTAAGAAATAGGTCATCCAAGGGTCAAGGATTAGATTTTCTCCATAATCATGGGTATTTTAGGCATGTTACTCTTCCCTAATTGTTAATTTGTTAAAATCATATGTTTTAAAGTGTTGTTCATATGGTGTTAATGATGGTTTTGAAGCATAGGTTGAGGGTTTCTAATGTTTGTTGTTGAACAATGTTTCCCATAATTTACCTATGACTATT